>NC_079199.1:65695992-65720992 GCF_029499605.1 Hyla sarda
GCGTGGTTTGGGTTGAAAGGAGTGGTGATCGGGGCCCTCTTTACGGGGGGCCCTGGATTGTTGCTGAGCTGCGATCGTGGGTTTTACCTGCAAAAATGAGCGAGAAGGCGCGTGGACTTGAGGACACGGTGCGGATCTACGTTCCTGGCGAGCACCGGGGGACGATCGGACTTGACCAAATCGTTTTGGAGATTCTTCGCAAGCTTGATTACCTACAGGTATGGAATGTATTGGCTATACAGGATTTTCCTAGACAAGGAATTTATGATATTACTTTTTGTGGTTCTGAGATTTGCCAGAGAGTCTATATGGATCTTGAAGAAATGAAAAGGAAAAGTGAGCCTGCTATAATGAAGAAGATTAAAGTGGAACCGTTATTTATGAATACAACAAAGGTAGTAATTGTCCACATGTATAATCCTAAGGTTTCTGATGAAATGGTTACAAACTTTTTGTTCCGGTATTGCGAGGAAGTGAAATTTATAGGAAGACTTAAGAACAAGTTTGGGTACTTTAATTGTAAGAGAAAGTTTATTGTAAAATTTAAAAAAGATGAAGGAATGCAAGATGGAAGGAAGAGCATACCACAGGTGTTTTCTATCGGAGGAGAGAGAGGTTTCTGCTTTTATGAAGGCCAGTTGCAATATTGTAGAAAGTGCCATGCCTATGGCCATGTGCAGGATTATTGCCCTGAGAAAGGAGAATGTTGCAGAAATTGTGGGAAAACTGGTCATGAAGCAAGTATCTGTACAGAGAAGAAGACATGTGATATCTGTGGAAGTGAGGAACATTTGGCAAGAGGCTGTGATATGTGGTATAAAAAGAAGAGAAGTTATGCTGATGCAGCTGGGAATAGAGGAGAACAAAGAGAAAAAGGGGGAGGGAGGTTTGTTCCTGGAGTTGGTGAGAGTGTGAGTGTGAGTGTTAATGTGGCACAGGTGGCTGAGGAAAGTTCTGTGATAGTGGAGCACATTAGCACTCAGGAGAGGTCAGGGGAGGAGGGTGTTTCCACTGCTGTGACTGGTGAGGAGACAGGTGTGGGAGGTGAATTTACCTTGGTGAAAAAGAAAAAAGAAAAAAAAGTGAAAGTGGTGGAGAAAATTGAGACAGTGTATGGTGATGTTCTTTCTAGTGAAGAGGCTATGGATGATATTGAATGTCCAAACCCAATTGTGGGGGAGGAGGAGGGAATGGAGGTTGTTGGGTCATCTCAGAGATCTCTAACACCTGGTCAGAGAGTTTCTCGCAGTAAGGAAGAAGAGGAGGAGGAAGATGAGGATGTGCAGGTTGTGAATAAAAGGTGTAAGACAGGGAGCTGGTCTGAGGATCAGGAAGCCCTTGTTCTTGGTAGTGATAATGAAATAGACAGGGACTCTAACATAGGGTCGCCTGATTGTTTTGCAAGTTTACATAGGAAAGTTGAAGGCCAAAATGTTAATTTCTAAGTTAAGATGGATTTTAAAGCATTTGGTTTTCTTTTCCTAGTTATTATGACTTTGGTTGTAACAACTATTAATGTAAGAAGTATTGAGTCTGAAATTAGGAGAGCTGCAATTTTTGATATTCTTGAGAATGTTAGAAGTGATGTGATATGTTTACAGGAGTGTGCAATAAAGTCAGCACCTTATGCAAATGAGTGGAAGTGTGGGCAGTCCTTCTGGTCCACATGTGCAGAAAACAAAAATGAAGGTGTGGGAATTTTATTGCGAAACAGGGACATTAAAGTTTTAAATTGCCAAATTTTAGTACCTGGTCGTTGTATGGTTTTAATTTTTGAGGTTTTGGGCCAGAGGATGAGAATTTTTAATGTGTATGCTCCAGCAGAAAAACAAGCACGTTTGTCTTTTTTAGAGTCCCTTAAGTTTTTTATCCCTGGTCGTGAAGATACTATTATTGTTGGCGATTTTAACTGCATTAGATCCGTCAATGATCGTGAGAGCTCTGCTGAGGTTAGAACTGATATTACTTCCAATGTTTTAAATCAAATTATTCAAGACTTGCATTTTACTGATGTTGGACTGATGGTTAGCACTGATGAAAGACATACGTACATATCAGATAGTGGCCGCTGTAAATCCCGGATCGATTACATCCTGGTCTCTGATGGGATTAAGGTGGTCCGGTGCAATCAAATGATGTCAACTTTCTCAGACCACAAGATGGTGTCGGCTGAGATAAGTGTCACAGAGTCCCTTCATTTTGGGAGGGGGCTCTGGAAATTAAATGTAAGTCTATTGGAAGATGAGGAAGTAATGGCTGGTTTTAATCATGTGTTTTTATCCTGTGTTTCTAAACAACCTGATTTTAGTAATGTCTTAGTGTGGTGGGAATGGGCTAAAGGAGAGTTTTCTAATTTCTTTAAGATGTTTTGCATAAAGAGAGCACAAGAGAAGAGGAGGAGTGATGAAAGGCTTGTATCCCGGTTAGAGACTCTCTATAAGTTTAAACGTGTTGGTGTGGAGGTGGAGGATGAGATTGTTAAGGTGAAGGGGGAGATGAAAAAAAGGTTGTTGGAAAAGGGAAGGAATATTGTATATAAGTCTAAAGTGCAGCACCTAGAAGAAAATGAGCAGTGTACACGGTATTTCTTTAAAAAATGTTTTAATGCTAAAGGTGTTTTTAAATCTGTTTTTACCCCTACGGGGGAAGTTTTTGGAGAGGAGATGGTGAAGGAGATTGGCAGATTTTATGAGACACTCTTTAGTAATAAGAGCAGAGCCAGTGAGACGGAGATGAATGATTATTGTAATATTTTGGAGAATAATGTTCCTGTTGAAAAAGTAGATTTTTTAATTGATGATGTTAGTGAAGGGGAGATCAAGCAGGCCCTGGATAAGATGGCCAAAGGGAAGACACCAGGCTGTGATGGTCTCCCCGCTGAGTTTTATTCCGCGTTCTGGAATATTTTAAGTAAAGAGTTTACACGGGTGGTGCAATATGTTTTTAACTCAGGTGTTTTAGCTGAATCTATGAAGAAAGGGGTCATAACATTAATTCATAAAAAAGGTGATGGCAGAGATCTTAAAAATTGGAGACCTATAACTTTATTAAATTGTGACTACAAGATAATTGCTAAGATTGTGGCTAATAGACTGAGTGATGTAGTGGACCACCTTGTGGGAGAATACCAAGTTTGTGCAGTACCGAAAAGAAAAATAACAGATAATTTATTGCTTTTAAGAGACTCTATTTATTACAGTAACTTTAACAAGAATGCACTGTTTTTTGAGTCCATAGATTTCGAAAAGGCTTATGATAAGGTTGCACATGATTTTATGTTCATTGCTTTGAAACACTTAGGTATTCCAGAAAAGTTATTATCTGTTATTATGAGTTTTTATCATGGGGTGACAAGTCAGATTTTAGTAAATGGGCATGTGGGGCCTGCTTTTAATGTCTTGTCTGGAGTCAGACAGGGATGCCCACTCTCCCCAATTCTGTTTATATGCGTTATAGAGGGCCTGTTGAAGAATGTGCAGAAAGATAAATGTGTGAGTGGGGTTTTTATTCCAGGTAGTGATGGTAGTAAGTTAAAGGTTTTAAGTTATATGGACGATGTGGTTTTTACTTGTACATCCCAAGCAGATCTCAACAGAGTAAATTTGCATGTGAGGATTTTTTGTTGTGTGGCTGGGATGAATGTGAACTGGGGGAAGTGCCAATTATGCAGTTTTGGGAACCAAGAGAATATAGTAGTGGATGGTGTTAAGGAAAAAGAAGACATTGAAGTGCTAGGAGTGATATTTGATAAAGACCTCAAAGGAAAGAAAAGTTATGAGACTTTGGACAGTAAAATTGAGAAGAAGCTATCCTTCTGGAGGTTAAGGAACTTGTCACTTAAAGGGAAAGTTCTTATCATTAAGTCTGTAATCCTACCGCTTCTCTTGTATACGGCTATGGTGCTTCCTCCAGGGAAGTTATGGACTAGGAGAGTCACAAGGAAGCTTTTTGTGTTCTTCTGGGGGTCTAAGATGGAGAAAATGAGAAGAGAAGAAGTGATGAAGAGTATGAATTTGGGCGGATATAACTTTCCAAACATTGATCTGTTTTTAAAGGTGCACTATTTTCTTTTAATTTTTAAATTGATACAGTGCAATAATAGGGCGGCAGACATGAGTAAATACCTTGCAGGATGGTTGTTTTCCAAATGGGGCTGGTGTGAGAGGGATTTGAGGAGACCCATAGCACATGTGATACCTACCTTCTATGTGCTCCTCAGGTCTTTCAATGATCAATTTGGTTTGAGCTCTTTAGGTGAACCTGATAAAAAGAAAATAGAACAAGAAATAAGGAAAAATGAGAGATTATATGAAGTACCATTCTGCACTAATGCTCAGTCTGTGAAGATTTGGAAGTTTTTTTTAAAGTTATTGGACTATCAAACAGACAAAAAGACGTTAGTTGGATGTCCTTTCATGGCTGCCTCCCAACCCGATCTTTTTTAATTGGAAGAGGTTTGAGAATAAGTGACAGATGCCCAAGAGAGGGTTGTGGAGGTAGAGAAGACTTAGTGCACCTTTATTGGGACTGTTTTTATGCAAAAGAATTTTTTATGTTTTTAAAGAAGTTTTTAATCCAACTCACTGGATATAACAGTTTTTCTTTTGAGAAAGTTTTTATTGGTCAAGATCTTAGTAAAAAGGAAGATACACGTACTAATTGGATTCTTTTTTCTGTTTTTAAAGAGGTTTTATGGGACTCACGCAATTTGCTTGTTTTTAAAAATGTTGTTATTTCTCCGAGGGAATTGAAAAGATTGTTTTTAGGAAGGATTTTTACTATTTTTCTACTGGACAAAAAGAGAATTGGTGAAGAAGAAGCGGAGAAAATCTGGATGCATACACGATGGAAAAATTTATAAGAAGTACGTAAAGGAGAAAGCTGTAAGTTTTTGACCAATTTCTGTGATTGTTTTTGACATGTTTTTTTGTTTTGTTGTTTTGTCACTTTTTCTTGGCACTCGGTTCCCTTAGTTAGTTTTTTCTGTATGATGTTTTTTCAGATATTGTTTTAAGTGACGAGTCTTGGTAGGTGACCTGATGATCGTCCAAACAATAGTCTGTAACTGAGGAAAAAAAAAAAAAAAAAAAAAAAAAAATCTGTTCTTATCAGTTTAATATCTGATACGTCCCCTATCTGGGGACCATATATTAAATGGATTTTTGAGAACGGGGGCCGATTTCGAAGCTTGCTTCCGTCGCCCTATGCATTGACCCGATATGGCAGTATCTTCGGGTACAGTGCACCACCCCCTTACAGGGTTAAAAAGAAAGATTCCTACTTTCATTGCTACCTGCTTGCTGGCTAGCCAGCTAGCCAGCCCTGTGGGCCTTGCTGCTGCTGCAGCCAAAAAACAAAAGGTGGTGCTGCTGCTGCTTCTGCTGCTTCTGCTTCTGCTTGTGTCTGGCCGCTGTTGGAGCGTCCAGGCACAGGACTTCTGCTGCTGCTGACTAAATGGCCTCCTTAATTGGATCATTTGAGTAGCCAGCACACCTGTGCAGGTAGGGCATGACATGATAGGCAGCTGCCTTGATAGCGGGTGGGTGCTGAATGTTCCTAATTGACAAAATAAGATTAATGCTTATGAAGAAATATAAAATCTCATCCCTTCCCCAATATCGCGCCACACCCCTACCCCTTAATTCCCTGGTTGAACTTGATGGACATATGTCTTTTTTCGACCGTACTAACTATGTAACTATGTAACATAACATGGGGGGGGTCTCCTGGCTGTTCACACAGGTGTGTCATTGCTGTACATTGACCATGCATTGCTTCTGTGGTATTGCAAAGGCAAAGACAAATGCTTCCAGCCATCCATTGCACTAATGGATTGGTCATCAGCTGGCTGTCTATGTCCCGCATCAATATAGACCAAAGTACAGAGGGTTAGGCTATGCTATTGTGCACCTACCTGATGCATCAGAAGGTGCGAGGCCCTTGCTAAATTCTGTGCACAGACTTTGAGATCTATGCTTTAGACTGTATCTAAACCTGCTCCAACATGGACTGACATTCTGGCCTACTTTCAGCCGATGCGACTTGTCTGTCGCTGAACAGTCGCTTTTTATGTATTCAGCACCTATGTATAATGTTGTAAAAATGCTCTAGAAGCTAAAGTCGCAGAAATGTCACACATATTTGGCCTGCAACTTTCTGTGCGACAAATTCAGACAGGAAAAATCAGTATAAATCCTTAGAAAATTATCCCCCAGTGTCTCCATCTGCTGGTGGTATTGAATAAGCATTGCTGCACTGATGGGGTATGCATTAGACGAAAAAAAAAGAAGAAAAAGAAGAATAATACGCCCAGAAAAGAGGCGAAAAGGAGAAAAACGTAAAAAAACGTGAAAAAAAAGTAAGAGGAAGAGAAGGGAAAAAAAGGTGGAAATGGGTTTAAAAGTGATTTCGGCGGAGAAATATATATATATATATATATATATATATATATATATATATATACGCGCACACACACACATATATATAAACGTATTCTCCGTTGAGATATTGCAGCCGCTGCTGTGTCCAGGCCCAGGAGCCTTAGCACTGTGCTGTGATGTCACTCAATACCACTGACATCACTAGGTGTAAACAACATCTCACCTTTGCTGTGTATGTGACTATGGAGCTGTTTGGTGATGTCGTCTATTATGGCCTTCATAGAAGCAACAGGAGATTGTTGCATCCATCTAGAACCCTCAGAACTACAGTGCTATGATGTCACTCACTTCCACAGGCCTTGCAGAGTGTAAACAACAACAACCCAGCTTTGTTGTGTATGTAACCATAGGGATTGTGATGTCGCCTAGAACCTTCACAGCAGCGACAGCTTTATGAGGAGCATCAGCACTGCTCTGCCTGAGCAGAACCATCACCGCCATAGGTTGTCAAATAACCCGGATTTAACCCACACAGGTAAGTCCAATAGTGTGCAGGCATGTCCTCTATGCTTACAGCTTCCCGTGGGTGTTGGTTTGATACCGTTTGGGGACAGCCAAGGAGGCATCTGCAGGCAACAAAGGTAGGTGTGTGCTTGTGTGTGTGTTTCCTATGCAGATCCTAAGCCCAGTGTCACATGCAAGTAGGAGGAGTAAGAAGGGTTCCTGGCAAATCCGGGTTATGGATTGCATTTAAAAAGGCCCCGTGGGAGTGCAATGGGCCCCTGTCTTGCTGCTTAGCAATAATGGTATGGGTTTAGGTTCTGCTGTGTGTACTGGTGGTTGACTGCCCCCCAGCCCAGAGTGTGCATAGGAAATTGTCTGGCAGCCTCCCTGACAGCAAGCAGTGATAGTGCCCATGAAGGGGACCTTGTTGGGCCCGCCCCTTTCACGGTTATCGCTTCTCGGCCTTTTGGCAAAGATCAAGTGTAGTACCTGGCAGGGGAGATACCATGATCGCTACGGTCTGAAGAACTCCAAGCATTGTGGTAGAGATTTTGCGTAGTACGATTGCAGTACTTTTCGTTCTTATTAGAACCGCATTTCTCTAGAGCATACCACCTGAAGATCGTCTCCTGCCTGCCTCGGAACATCTGAAGAAGGAGAAGATCTTGAAGACTGCAGCTCCGGAAGAAGCCGACGAAGAACCTGGAAGAAGGGAATCGGCGGTGAATTCCGGAACAGCGGCGAAGAGGAAGGCGGCGCAGAATCTTTTCGAAGAAACTCGCTGCCTCTGGAGAAGGATTTGCATAGCTCCTCCCACCGGGACCGGATCTGCATAGCTCCTCCCACCCGGGAAAGAAGACTTTGCGAAGCCTCTCTCCACAAGCAAGCAAGGAAGCGGAAAAGAGCCTGCTGGAAGAAGCCATGGCCTCAACCAGCAAGTCCACCCAGGAGGCTGCAGGGCAAGGCCTGGAGGTCCAGCCCCAACCACAGCAAGCTTCAACCTCCACCACGGCAAGGCAGAAGGGCGGCAGAATTCCTAACCTGGAAGCTCCAACCCTGGAGCCCTGGATGAGGCAGACTGTTGCCTTGAAGCTCAAGCCCGTGGACGGAAGGGTGCCGGACATGTCCCACGACGTGTTCTGCAAGAAGATGCTGGCGGATCAAGGCTTCCCCACGGCTGACACCCTGGGAATAGCAACCTTCTTTTCGGGAATCTTCTACATCACCTTTGCCACCATTGGGACCTGTAGAAGATACTGGGAGGTGGTGAAAGCGGCGAGTCCCGAATCCCCTTTCTCTCGCTTTGTGGGCAACTGCCTTATTCAAAGAGAGGAGAGGCGGGTGACGGTCTCAATGCGGAACCCACACACCCCAGCCACGGACATCTCGACCTTCCTGAAGCGCTTCTGCACCGTGGTGAGGGAGCCCACCCGCATCCTGAACTCACTCGGATACTGGACCTGCAAGTGGTCTGTGGTCGTCAGACTCAACAAGAACCCTGCTTCTCCAGACGGACTACAGCACCTGCCAACGACATTTTCCTTGGGCAACTCCACAGGACTTATCATCTACCCGGACATGCCGCAGACCTGCAGGAGATGTGGCAAGATGGGCCACGAGGGCAAGGACTGTACGGAGGATGCCTGCAGGTATTGCCGTGTGACAGGTCACACGACCAAGGACTGCCCCAAGAGCAAGACCTGCAACCTCTGCGGACTGGCAGCCCACAGCTACAAGGACTGCCCCCAGAGGGAGAGAACATGGGCATCTGTGGCAGCGAGAGCACCGAAGCCAGCCCCAGCTCCGGAGCCAACACCACGGACGGCCAAGCCGACCAAGGAGGGTAAGAAGGCGAAAGCCACCACCCCTGCCCCGTCCCGCCCCTCCCCTGCCCCTCCCGCCCCATCTCCTGCGTCAGCCCGCCCCACCCCTGCCCCATCCCGCCCCACCCCTGCCCCATCCCGTCCCACCCCTGCCCCTCCTGCCCCACCCCTGCCCCTCCTGCCCCATCCCGTCCCACCCCTGCCCCTCCTGCCCCATCCCGCCCCACCCCTGCCCCCCGTACCCCACCCCGGCCCACCCCCTGCCCCGTCCTCCCCTGCCCGGCCCACCCCTGCCCCGTCCTCCCCTGCCCGGCCCACCCCTGCCCCGTCCTCCCCTGCCCGGGCACTCTCTCCTGCCCCCCGCCCCACCCAGCCTCCTTTCTCTCCTGGCCCAGCAGCACCTAACCCCCCTCCAGCTGCTGGTGCCCGCCCTTCGGAGGACTTTCCTGTGATTCCTCCCCCAGGTACCATACAGAGGAAGAGGAAAGGAAGGGACAACGCATCAGAAGAGTCCCACAAAAGAAAGATTATCGAGACCTGCGAGACCCCTCAAGCTTCAGATGAGGAGGAGGAGATGGAGCAGGTCTGCGAGAGCCTTGAAGCTTCAGAAGGAGAGGAGGTGATGGAGCAGGCCCAAGTGGAGCAGGTCCAAGCAGAGCCAGTCCAAGCTCAATCTATGGAGGAGCTGCTGCAGGACCCAGAGGTCAAGAAAATCCTGGACACTCCGTCCAACACGGTCTACGACGAGTTCTTGGAAGGGCGCTACGAGAAGCCACAGGACCCGACAGGCGCCAGAGAAGAGGACCCGTCCGACCAGACTGGTAACTAGTATCAGAACTAACCTCTCTTTTTATTCCCATGGCTGATCTCAACATCTTCTGCATTAATGTGAGGAGTATTAGAGCTTGGTTTAGATTTCAGACTGTTCTTACATTTTTAGATTCCCAGAGGTGTGATGTTTACATGTTGCGGGAATGTGCTTTGTCTGCTTCTAGGTCTTACAACCATCTGGCCAGGCAGTGGCCTCACGGCCCTTCCTACTGGTCTGGTGGGGGCGACAATAGGTCTGCGGGGGTGGCCATCCTGATCAGGGGAGGTAACTTTGCACTTGATTCCGTCCGGGAGCTCGTCTGTGGCAGACTTCTTGTCGCAGACGGTTCCTGGGCGGGTGAGCCCGTGCGGCTCATCAACGTGTATGCCTCCCCTGAGAGGGATGTCCGACTGGAGGTTCTCCAGGCCCTGCGGGCTGAACTCGCCACCACTAGGGCAGTAGTGTTGGGTGGTGACTTCAACTGCCCCATTGAGGTGGATGGGCGCAGTTCTGGCACATCCGCCAATCTGGACGTGACGTCTAAACTGCTGATTGAGATGGTGACGGAGGCATCCTTGCAGGACGTTGTCGGGTCCATCGGGAACGGCTCCGTAAACTATACGTGGAGCCGCCCCGATGTCTCGCTCCGTTCTCGGATAGACTTCATCTTCACTTCGAGAGCAGTCAGAAAGGTGTCGTACTCTATGGTCCCCTGCTTCTTCTCTGATCACAGGGCCATTCGATTCCGGGGGACTCTGGGCCATGGATTCCCACCTGGCCCAGGCTCCTGGAAGTTGAATTGTGCCCTGTTGGAGCAGAGGGAGGTCATGGAGGAACTTAGGGATGCGTACCTTGTATGGCGAAATGACAAATGTCTGTTCAAGTGCATCAGCGATTGGTGGGAATATGTTAAAGTCGAATTCCGTTGTTTCTTTCAGGCAAAAGGCAGACAACAGGCGTGTGCGAAGAAGTGGGACTTGAGGAAACTGCAGCGCGAGCTGCGGTCCCTGCAGGACCTGCTCCAGTGTGGCTGGGACGTCAGGGAGGAGCTGGAGGAGACCAAAAAGAGCTTGAAAAGGCACTTTGAGGAGGAATCCAAGCGAATCGTCTTTCGTTCCAAGGTGGAGAACCTGGAGAAGGGTGAGAAATGTAACTCTTTCTTTTTCAGGAAGCTCCATGCCGGCCACACGCCCCTGACTGAGCTACGAGATGAGACCGGACACATGAGGAGCGGCAAGGAGGAAGTGATGGGGGTCGTCCACGACTTCTACAGCAACCTCTACGCCCCCAAGTCATCTGACCCCGAAGCCGCCGAGAGGTTCCTGTCAGGTGTCACTAACGTTGTTGATCCCGCAGGTGCGGCGGCTATGGACGATCCCTTGACGGTGGGGGAGCTGCTCTCTGCCGCTAAATCCTTTAAGCCCGGCAGGACCCCGGGCAGTGACGGTCTCCCGGCCGAGCTCTACGTAGCGCTGGGTGACCTGATCTGTCCGGACCTGTTGGAGGTGTACGAGGAGATGGTGGTGGGGGGCAGAATGCCTCCGTCGCTGAGGGAAGGGATGATCACGATCTTGTATAAGCGGAAGGGGGAGAGATGTGACCTGAAAAACTGGCGTCCCATCTCTCTCCTGAACGTGGACTACAAGATCCTCGCCAAGGTGCTGGCCAACAGGCTGAAACCTGTCATGGGGCAGATCGTCCATCCGGACCAGACCTGCAGCATTCCTGGCCGCAGGATTGCCGACAGCCTTGCCCTTGTGAGAGACACGGTCCATTACATCCAGGACCGCGGGGGCCGCGCCGCCCTGGTCAGCTTAGATCAGGAGAAGGCGTTCGACCGTGTCTCCCACGCATTCATGGACAGGGTTTTGCGCAGGCTGGGTCTGGGGAAGATGTTTTGCTCTTTTGTTAACGTTATGTATTTTGACATTTACAGCACGGTGTTGGTGAACGGCTGGAAGACTGACCCCTTTTCTATTCTTTCAGGGGTTAGACAAGGCTGCCCTCTTTCACCTCTCCTTTTTGTTTGTGTTATAGAGCTCTTCCCTGAGACTATCCAGCAGAATGGAGAGATCAGAGGGATCACCGCACCAGGACCAGATCGCCACGAGGTCAAGTGCTCGCTCTACATGGACGACGTGACCGTCTTCTGCGCTGACCAGCGTTCGGTGACTGCACTCGTCCAGAACTGCGAGGACTTCGGCAGAGCTTCGGGGGCAAAAGTCAACTGCGGGAAGTCGGAGGCCATGCTCTTCGGGGAATGGCACCTGGCTTCTTCCGCCCCCTTCCCCTTTGCCGTTAAGCCGGACTTCATTCAAATTCTTGGAGTCTGGTTCGGGAAGGAAGGAGCGGCCCTTAAGTCTTGGCAAGACCGACTAGGAAGGATAAACTCGAAGATCGGACTGTGGAGCTCCAGAAAGCTCACGATGGAAGGCAAGGCACTTGTCCTGCGGAGTGAAGTTTTGCCTGTGCTCCAATATACCGCACAGGCCTGGCCTCCCCATACCACCGTTTGCAAGGCCATCACCCGGACAGTGTTTGGCTTCGTCTGGGGCAAAATGGACAGAGTCAAGAGGACCGTGATGTACAAGGAACCCCGCAAGGGTGGGAAGGGAATACCCGACATCCCCGCTCTGCTGAGGGCCTCCTTTGCATGTGTCACGGTGCAGCGGACTCTTGTTGAAAAGACTGGCTCAGCGGGCAGGTCCATGTCTCGCTTGCTTCTCATGCCCCTCTGGAGACAGCTGGGCTGGGACAAGTGGGACAGCTCCATCCCTTACAACTGGAACACTCCCTGGTTCTATGGGGATGTTGTCCGGTTTGTGAGGGAGCACCAGCTGGAAGGACTGAAACCAGACCTATGGAAGCCAAAGACAATCCACAAGCTCATCCGAGCTAAGGACTTGACCGAGCTGATTCCGGGACTCCCCGCAGCCACTGCAGAGACAGTTTGGAACAATGTGGCCTCAAAGCGGCTTACCAATGGACACAAGGACTTGTCGTGGATGGCCGTCATGGGAGGTCTCTCTCTCAGGTCATTCATGCATGCCCGCAACCTGTGCAAGACCCGGTACTGCCCCCGTTGCCCCTACGTGGAGGAAACATCTTTCCACGTGTTTTGGCAGTGCCCCTTTGCACAGGGTCTGTTGGACGCCCTAGAACATGAACTCAGAGACTCAGTGCCCAGGAGCTGCCTATCGTACCATTCGGTGCTTTACAGCCTGTTCCCTGGGACCCACGACGTGGAGGCCATCCAGGAGGCCTGGCGCCTTATGAACTGTTTTAAGGACGCAGTGTGGCTTGCCAGGAACCGCCTCGTGATCAACAGGGAAAACATGTCCGTCCGGGACTACCGCAGGTTCATCAAGAACCTGCTTAGAGACTATTCCATCTTGGACAGCTCGGTCGTTGATGAGGAAGAAGAGGAGTGAAGACCCCTCTCCTTCTCCCATGTCTCCCTGAAGATACAGCCCAACAGTTTGGCCCTGTGATCCGCCCCCTCCCTACCCCCACATAGTCGCCCACACCCCTACCCCGATCACAGATTGTATTATTTGGTTTTTGTTTGATCTCTTGTGCTTTTCTATTGCAGGATTGAGCTGAATGTTAGAGTAGCATGGTGTGCGATGTATAGCTTAGGGAACCTTTGCTGTGTATTGTACTATCATGCTTTGTGTGACTGTAATTTATTGTACGACTTGTAATGACTGAACGGTAAATAAAGCTCTTTCAGTCTGTTTATATCAGTTTAATATCTGATATGTCCCCTATCTGATAGCATATATTAAATGCACCACCAGGTTTCAGTGTTGGAAAGAAAGATTATCTGTTTATTTGCTGCAGCTGCTTGCTGGCTAGTCCAGTGGGCCCCTACTGCAGGCAATAGACAATAGGTGGTGCCTATGTGCCTAGATGGATAGGACATCAGCTATGAGGCATTTGTTTGTACAAACTGCTGCTCACAACTAATGTTGTAATATAGTGTCTCCATCTGCTGGTGGTATTGAATAAGCAATAGTGCAATGATAGGGTCTGAAAAAGAAGAAAAATAAGAAGCAGCAGCATAGGAAAGAAGGAAAACATGGAGAGAAGAAAAAAAGAAGGTAAAAATGAGGTGAAAACATGTTTAAAAAAGTATTTCCATCTCTCTCTCTCTCTCTCTCTATGTATATACATATATATATATATATATATATATATATATATATATATTTAAAAGAAAAAAAAATTATATATATATATATATATATATATATATACATATAGAGAGAGAGAGATAAATATATATAGAGATAGATGGGTGGATAGATGGATAGATAGATAGATAGATAGATAGACATACATACACACATACACACATACATACATACATACATACATATGTGTGTATTGTTGGAGTTGCAAACATGGGTGCACTTGACAAACTCAGTGCGGCTATTCCCCATTGAAAGATTGTTGCACCCAGGACCCTTAGCACTGGGATATGCTACTCAATACCACTGGCATGGCCAGGTGTAAACAACATCTGACCTTTGTTGTGTATGTAACCATGGAGATTGTGATGTCGCCTAGGCCCACCAAAGAACAGCCTTGTCAGAAGCAGCACTGCCATGAGCAGAAGTAGCAGCACCATAGGTTGTCAAATAAGTTGGATTTAACCAAGACAAGTGAGTCCAATAGGATGCAGGTATGTCCTCTATCCTTACAGCTTCCCGTGGCTGTTGGTTTTATACCGTTTGGGGACAGCCAAGGAGGCGTCAGCAGGCAACACAGGTAAGTGTGTGCTTGTATGTGTGTGTGTGTGGCTGTGTGTGTGTGTGTTTCCTATGCAGATCCTAAACCCAGTATCAAATGCATGTAGGAGGAGTAAGAAGGGTTCCTGCCAAAGCCAGGTTATGGATTGCATTTAAAAATGGTCCATCAGAGTGAAATGGACTCCCATCTTCCTGCTTAGCAATAATGATATGGGTTTAGGGTCTGCTGTGTGTACTGGTGGGTGACTGCCACCCAGCCAGAGTGTGTATGGGAGGCTGCCAGCCAGCCTCCCTTCCTACAAGTAATGATGGTGCATGTGAAGGGGACAGCGTTGGTTCCTCCCCTTTCACAGTTATCACTTCTCATCCTTCCTTTTGGCTGGTATCAAATGTGGTGTCTGTTTATATCAGTTTAATATCTGATATGTCCCCTATCTGATAGCATATGTTAAATGCACCACCAGGTTTCAGTGTTGGAAAGAAAGATTATCTGTTTATTTGCTGTAGCTGCTTGCTGTCTAGTCCAGTGGGTCCCTACTGCAGGCAATAGACAATAGGTAGTGCCTATGTGCCTAGGTGGATAGGACATCAGCTATGAGGCATTTGTTTGTACAAACTGCTGCTCACAACTAATGTTGTAATATAGTGTCTCCATCTGCTGGTGGTATTGAATAAGCAATAGTGCAATGATAGGGTCTGAAAAAGAAGAAAAATAAGAAGCAGCAGCATAGGAAAGAAGGAAAACATGGAGAGAAGAAAAAAAGAAGGTAAAAATGAGGTGAAAACATGTTTAAAAAAGTATTTCCATCTCTCTCTCTCTCTATATGTATATACATATATATATATATATATATATATATATATATATATTTAAAAGAAAAAAAAAAAAATATATATATATATATATATACATATAGAGAGAGAGAGATAAATACATATAGAGATAGATGGGTGGATAGATAGATAGATAGATAGATAGACATACATACACACATACACACATACATACATACATACATACATATGTGTGTATTGTTGGAGTTGCAAACATGGGTGCACTTGACAAACTCAGTGCGGCTATTCCCCATTGAAAGATTGTTGCACCCAGGACCCTTAGCACTGGGATATGCTACTCAATACCACTGGCATGGCCAGGTGTAAACAACATCTGACCTTTGTTGTGTATGTAACCATGGAGATTGTGATGTCGCCTAGGCCCACCAAAGAACAGCCTTGTCAGAAGCAGCACTGCCATGAGCAGAAGTAGCAGCACCATAGGTTGTCAAATAAGTTGGATTTAACCAAGACAAGTGAGTCCAATAGGATGCAGGTATGTCCTCTATCCTTACAGCTTCCCGTGGCTGTTGGTTTTATACCGTTTGGGGACAGCCAAGGAGGCGTCAGCAGGCAACACAGGTAAGTGTGTGCTTGTGTGTGTGTGTGTGTGTTTCCTATGCAGATCCTAAACCCAGTATCAAATGCAAGTAGGAGGAGTAAGAAGGGTTCCTGCCAAAGCCAGGTTATGGATTGCATTTAAAAATGGTCCATTAGAGTGAAATGGACTCCCATCTTCCTGCTTAGCAATAATGATATGGGTTTAGGGTCTGCTGTATGTACTGGTGGGTGACTGCCACCCAGCCAGAGTGTGTATGGGAGGCTGCCAGCCAGCCTCCCTTCCTACAAGTAGTGATGGTGCATGTGAAGGGGACAGCGTTGGTTCCTCCCCTTTCACAGTTATCACTTCTCATCCTTCCTTTTGGCTGGTATCAAATGTGGTGTCTGTTTATATCAGTTTAATATCTGATATGTCCCCTATCTGGTAGCATATATTAAGTGCACCACCAGGTTTCAGTGTTGGAAAGAAAGATTACCTGTTTATTTGCTGCTGCTGCTGCTGCAGCTGCTTGCTGGCTAGTCCAGTGGGTCCCTACTGCAGGCAAAAGACAATAGGTGGTGCCTATGTGCCTAGGTGGATAGGACATCAGCTATGAGGCATTTGTTTGTACAAACTGCTGCTCACAACTAATGTTGTAATATAGTGTCTCCATCTGCTGGTGGTATTGAATAAGCAATAGTGCAATGATAGGGTCTGAAAAAGAAGAAAAATAAGAAGCAGCAGCATAGGAAAGAAGGAAAACATGGAGAGAAGAAAAAAAGAAGGTAAAAATGAGGTGAAAACATGTTTAAAAAAGTATTTCCATCTCTCTCTCTCTATATATGTATATACATATATCTATATATATATATATATATATATATATATTTAAAAGAAAAAAAAATTATTATATATATATATATATATATATATATATATATATATACATATATATAGAGAGAGAGAGAGATAAATATATATAAGATAGATGGGTGGATAGATAGATAGATAGATAGATAGATAGACATACATACACACATACACACATACACACATACACACATACACACATACACACATACATACATACATATGTGTGTATTGTTGGAGTTGCAAACATGGGTGCACTTGACAAACTCAGTGCGGCTATTCCCCATCGAAAGATTGTTGCACCCAGGACCCTTAGCACTGGGATATGCTACTCAATACCACTGGCATGGCCAGGTGTAAACAACATCTGACCTTTGTTGTGTATGTAACCATGGAGATTGTGATGTCGCCTAGGCCCACCAAAGAACACCCTTGTCAGAAGCAGCACTGCCATGAGCAGAAGTAGCAGCACCATAGGTTGTCAAATAAGTTGGATTTAACCAAGACAAGTGAGTCCAATAGGATGCAGGTATGTCCTCTATCCTTACAGCTTCCCGTGGCTGTTGGTTTTATACCGTTTGGGGACAGCCAAGGAGGCGTCAGCAGGCAACACAGGTAAGTGTGTGCTTGTATGTGTGTGTGTGTGTGTGTGTGTGTGTGTGTGTGTGTGTGTTTCCTATGCAGATCCTAAACCCAGTATCAAATGCAAGTAGGAGGAGTAAGAAGGGTTCCTGCCAAAGCCAGGTTATGGATTGCATTTAAAAATGGTCCATCAGAGTGAAATGGACTCCCATCTTCCTGCTTAGCAATAATGATATGGGTTTAGGATCTGCTGTGTGTACTGGTGGGTGACTGCCACCCAGCCAGAGTGTGTATGGGAGGCTGCCAGCCAGCCTCCCTTCCTACAAGTAATGATGGTGCATGTGAAGGGGACAGCGTTGGTTCCTCCCCTTTCACAGTTATCACTTCTCATCCTTCCTTTTGGCTGGTATCAAATGTAGTGTCTGTTTATATCAGTTTAATATCTGATATGTCCCCTATCTGATAGCATATATTAAATGCACCACCAGGTTTCAGTGTTGGAAAGAAAGATTATCTGTTTATTTGCTGCAGCTGCTTGCTGGCTAGTCCAGTGGGCCCCTACTGCAGGCAATAGACAATAGGTGGTGCCTATGTGCCTATGTGGATAGGACATCAGCTATGAGGCATTTGTTTGTACAAACTGCTGCTCACAACTAATGTTGTAATATAGTGTCTCCATCTGCTGGTGGTATTGAATAAGCAATAGTGCAATGATAGGGTCTGAAAAAGAAGAAAAATAAGAAGCAGCAGCATAGGAAAGAAGGAAAACATGGAGAGAAGAAAAAAAGAAGGTAAAAATGAGGTGAAAACATGTTTAAAAAAGTATTTCCATCTCTCTCTCTCTATATGTATACACATATATATATATATATATATATATATATATTTAAAAGAAAAAAAAATTATATATATATATATATATATACATATAGAGAGAGAGAGAGAGAGATAAATATATATAAGATAGATGGGTGGATAGATAGATAGATAGATAGATAGATAGATACACATACATACATACATACATACGTGTGTATTGTTGGAGTTGCAAACATGGGTGCACTTGACAAACTCAGTGCGGCTATTCCCCATTGAAAGATTGTTGCACCCAGGACCCTTAGCACTGGGATATGCTACTCAATACCACTGGCATGGCCAGGTGTAAACAACATCTGACCTTTGTTGTGTATGTAACCATGGAGATTGTGATGTCGCCTAGGCCCACCAAAGAACAGCCTTGTCAGAAGCAGCACTGCCATGAGCAGAAGTAGCAGCACCATAGGTTGTCAAATAAGTTGGATTTAACCAAGACAAGTGAGTCCAATAGGATGCAGGTATGTCCTCTATCCTTACAGCTTCCCGTGGCTGTTGGTTTTATACCGTTTGGGGACAGCCAAGGAGGCGTCAGCAGGCAACACAGGTAAGTGTGTGCTTGTGTGTGTGTGTGTGTTTCCTATGCAGATCCTAAACCCAGTATCAAATGCAAGTAGGAGGAGTAAGAAGGGTTCCTGCCAAAGCCAGGTTATGGATTGCATTTAAAAATGGTCCATCAGAGTGAAATGGACTCCCATCTTCCTGCTTAGCAATAATGATATGGGTTTAGGGTCTGCTGTGTGTACTGGTGGGTGACTGCCACCCAGCCAGAGTGTGTATGGGAGGCTGCCAGCCAGCCTCCCTTCCTACAAGTAGTGATGGTGCATGTGAAGGGGACAGCGTTGGTTCCTCCCCTTTCACAGTTATCACTTCTCATCCTTCCTTTTGGCTGGTGTCAAATGTGGTGTCTGTTTATATCAGTTTAATATCTGATATGTCCCCTATCTGGTAGCATATATTAAGTGCACCACCAGGTTTCAGTGTTGGAAAGAAAGATTACCTGTTTATTTAGTGCTGCAGCTGCTTGCTGGCTAGTCCAGTGGGTCCCTACTGCAGGCAAAAGACAATAGGTGGTGCCTATGTGCCTAGGTAGATAGGACATCAGCTATGAGGCATTTGTTTGTACAAACTGCTGCTCACAACTAATGTTGTAATATAGTGTCTCCATCTGCTGGTGGTATTGAATAAGCAATAGTGCAATGATAGGGTCTGAAAAAGAAGAAAAATAAGAAGCAGCAGCATAGGAAAGAAGGAAAACATGGAGAGAAGAAAAAAAGAAGGTAAAAATGAGGTGAAAACATGTTTAAAAAAGTATTTCCATCTCTCTCTCTCTCTATATGTATATACATATATATATATATATATATATATATATATATATATATATATTTAAAAGAAAAAAAAATTATATATATATATATATATATATATATATATATATATATACATATATATAGAGAGAGAGATAAATATATATAGAGATAGATGGGTGGATAGATAGATAGATAGACATACATACACACATACACACATACACACATACACACATACACACATACACACATACACACATACACACATACACACATACATACATACATACATACATACATACATATGTGTGTATTGTTGGAGTTGCAAACATGGGTGCACTTGACAAACTCAGTGCGGCTATTCCCCATTGAAAGATTGTTGCACCCAGGACCCTTAGCACTGGGATATGCTACTCAATACCACTGGCATGGCCAGGTGTAAACAACATCTGACCTTTGTTGTGTATGTAACCATGGAGATTGTGATGTCGCCTAGGCCCACCAAAGAACAGCCTTGTCAGAAGCAGCACTGCCATGAGCAGAAGTAGCAGCACCATAGGTTGTCAAATAAGTTGGATTTAACCAAGACAAGTGAGTCCAATAGGATGCAGGTATGTCCTCTATCCTTACAGCTTCCCGTGGCTGTTGGTTTTATACCGTTTGGGGACAGCCAAGGAGGCGTCAGCAGGCAACACAGGTAAGTGTGTGCTTGTATGTGTGTGTGTGTGTGTGTGTGTGTGTGTGTTTCCTATGCAGATCCTAAACCCAGTATCAAATGCAAGTAGGAGGAGTAAGAAGGGTTCCTGCCAAAGCCAGGTTATGGATTGCATTTAAAAATGGTCCATCAGAGTGAAATGGACTCCCATCTTCCTGCTTAGCAATAATGATATGGGTTTAGGGTCTGCTGTGTGTACTGGTGGGTGACTGCCACCCAGCCAGAGTGTGTATGGGAGGCTGCCAGCCAGCCTCCCTTCCTACAAGTAATGATGGTGCATGTGAAGGGGACAGCGTTGGTTCCTCCCCTTTCACAGTTATCACTTCTCATCCTTCCTTTTGGCTGGTATCAAATGTGGTGTCTGTTTATATCAGTTTAATATATGATATGTCCCCTATCTGATAGCATATATTAAATGCACCACCAGGTTTCAGTGTTGGAAAGAAAGATTATCTGTTTATTTGCTGCAGCTGCTTGCTGGCTAGTCCAGTGGGCCCCTAATGCAGGCAATAGACAATAGGTGGTGCCTATGTGCCTAGGTGGATAGGACATCAGCTATGAGGCATTTGTTTGTACAAACTGCTGCTCACAACTAATGTTGTAATATAGTGTCTCCATCTGCTGGTGGTATTGAATAAGCAATAGTGCAATGATAGGGTCTGAAAAAGAAGAAGCAGCAGCATAGGAAAGAAGGAAAACATGGAGAGAAGAAAAAAAGAAGGTAAAAATGAGGTGAAAACATGTTTAAAAAAGTATTTCCATCTCTCTCTCTCTCTATATATATATATATTTAAAAGAAAAAAAAATTATATATATATATATATATATATATACATATAGAGAGAGAGAGAGATAAATATATATATAGAGATAGATGGGTGGATAGATAGATAGATAGATAGACATACATACACACATACACACATACACACATACATACATACATACATACATATGTGTGTATTGTTGGAGTTGCAAACATGGGTGCACTTGACAAACTCAGTGCGGCTATTCCCCATTGAAAGATTGTTGCACCCAGGACCCTTAGCACTGGGATATGCTACTCAATACCACTGGCATGGCCAGGTGTAAACAACATCTGACCTTTGTTGTGTATGTAACCATGGAGATTGTGATGTCGCCTAGGCCCACCAAAGAACAGCCTTGTCAGAAGCAGCACTGCCATGAGCAGAAGTAGCAGCACCATAGGTTGTCAAATAAGTTGGATTTAACCAAGACAAGTGAGTCCAATAGGATGCAGGTATGTCCTCTATCCTTACAGCTTCCCGTGGCTGTTGGTTTTATACCGTTTGGGGACAGCCAAGGAGGCGTCAGCAGGCAACACAGGTAAGTGTGTGCTTGTATGTGTGTGTGTGTGTGTGTGTGTGTTTCCTATGCAGATCCTAAACCCAGTATCAAATGCAAGTAGGAGGAGTAAGAAGGGTTCCTGCCAAAGCCAGGTTATGGATTGCATTTAAAAATGGTCCATCAGAGTGAAATGGACTCCCATCTTCCTGCTTAGCAATAATGATATGGGTTTAGGGTCTGCTGTGTGTACTGGTGGGTGACTGCCACCCAGCCAGAGTGTGTATGGGAGGCTGCCAGCCAGCCTCCCTTCCTACAAGTAGTGATGGTGCATGTGAAGGGGACAGCGTTGGTTCCTCCCCTTTCACAGTTATCACTTCTCATCCTTCCTTTTGGCTGGTATCAAATGTGGTGTCTGTTTATATCAGTTTAATATCTGATATGTCCCCTATCTGATAGCAGATATTAAGTGCACCACCAGGTTTCAGTGTTGGAAAGAAAGGTTATCTGTTTATTTGCTGCAGCTGCAGCTGCTTGCTGGCTAGTCCAGTGGGCCCCTACTGCAGGCAAAAGACAATAGGTGGTGCCTATGTGCCTAGGTGGATAGGACATCAGCTATGAGGCATTTGTTTGTACAAACTGCTGCTCACAACTAATGTTGTAATAAAGTGTCTCCATCTGCTGGTGGTATTGAATAAGCAATAGTGCAATGATAGGGTTTGAAAAAGAAGAAAAATAAGAAGCAGCAGCATAGGAAAGAAGGAAAACATGGAGAGAAGAAAAAAAGAAGGTAAAAATGAGGTGAAAACATGTTTAAAAAAGTATTTCCATCTCTCTCTCTCTCTATATGTATATACATATATATATATATATATATATATATATATTTAAAAGAAAAAAAAATTATATATATATATATATATATATATATATATATATATATATACATATATATAGAGAGAGAGATAAATATATATAGAGATAGTTGGGTGGATAGATAGATAGATAGATAGATAGATAGATAGATAGATACACATACATACATACATACATACATACGTGAGTATTGTTGGAGTTGCAAACATGGGTGCACTTGACAAACTCAGTGCGGCTATTCCCCATTGAAAGATTGTTGCACCCAGGACCCTTAGCACTGGGATATGCTACTCAATAACACTGGCATGGCCAGGTGTAAACAACATCTGACCTTTGTTGTGTATGTAACCATGGAGATTGTGATGTCGCCTAGGCCCACCAAAGAACAGCCTTGTCAGAAGCAGCACTGCCATGAGCAGAAGTAGCAGCACCATAGGTTGTCAAATAAGTTGGATTTAACCAAGACAAGTGAGTCCAATAGGATGCAGGTATGTCCTCTATCCTTACAGCTTCCCGTGGCTGTTGGTTTTATACCGTTTGGGGACAGCCAAGGAGGCGTCAGCAGGCAACACAGGTAAGTGTGTGCTTGTGTGTGTGTGTGTGTGTTTCCTATGCAGATCCTAAACCCAGTATCAAATGCAAGTAGGAGGAGTAAGAAGGGTTCCTGCCAAAGCCAGGTTATGGATTGCATTTAAAAATGGTCCATCAGAGTGAAATGGACTCCCATCTTCCTGCTTAGCAATAATGATATGGGTTTAGGGTCTGCTGTGTGTACTGGTGGGTGACTGCCACCCAGCCAGAGTGTGTATGGGAGGCTGCCAGCCAGCCTCCTTTCCTACAAGTAGTGATGGTGCATGTGAAGGGGACAGCGTTGGTTCCTCCCCTTTCACAGTTATCACTTCTCATCCTTCCTTTTGGCTGGTATCAAATGTGGTGTCTGTTTATATCAGTTTAACATCTGATATGTCCCCTATCTGGTAGCATATATTAAGTGCACCACCAGGTTTCAGTGTTGGAAAGAAAGATTACCTGTTTATTTGCTGCTGCAGCTGCTTGCTGGCTAGTCCAGTGGGTCCCTACTGCAGGCAAAAGACAATAGGTGGTGCCTAGGTGGATAGGACATCAGCTATGAGGCATTTGTTTGTACAAACTGCTGCTCACAACTAATGTTGTAATATAGTGTCTCCATCTGCTGGTGGTATTGAATAAGCAATAGTGCAATGATAGGGTCTGAAAAAGAAGAAAAATAAGAAGCAGCAGCATATGAAAAAAGGAGGAAAGAAGGAAAACATGGAGAGAAGAAAAAAAAGAAGGTAAAAATGAGGTGAAAACATGTTTAAGAAAGTATTTCCATCTCTCTCTCTCTATATATGTATTTATATATATATATATATATATATATATATATTTAAAAGAAAAAAAAATTATATATATACATATATACATATAGAGAGAGAGAGATAAATATATATAGAGATAGATGGGTGGATAGATAGATAGATAGATAGATAGAGAGATACACATACACACATACACACATACACACATACACACATACATACATACATAGATATGTGTGTATTGTTGGAGTTGCAAACATGGGTGCACTTGACAAACTCAGTGCGGCTATTCCCCATTGAAAGATTGTTGCACCCAGGACCCTTAGCACTGTGATATGCTACTCAATACCACTGGCATGGCCAGGTGTAAACAACATCTGACCTTTGTTGTGTATGTAACCATGGAGATTGTGATGTCGCCTAGGCCCACCAAAGAACAGCCTTGTCAGAAGCAGCACTGCCATGAGCAGAAGTAGCAGCACCATAGGTTGTCAAATAAGTTGGATTTAACCAAGACAAGTGAGTCCAATAGGATGCAGGTATGTCCTCTATCCTTACAGCTTCCCGTGGCTGTTGGTTTTATACCGTTTGGGGACAGCCAAGGAGGCGTCAGCAGGCAACACAGGTAAGTGTGTGCTTGTATGTGTGTGTGTGTGTGTGTGTGTGTGTGTGTGTGTGTGTGTTTCCTATGCAGATCCTAAACCCAGTATCAAATGCAAGTAGGAGGAGTAAGAAGGGTTCCTGCCAAAGCCAGGTTATGGATTGCATTTAAAAATGGTCCATCAGAGTGAAATGGACTCCCATCTTCCTGCTTAGCAATAATGATATGGGTTTAGGGTCTGCTGTGTGTACTGGTGGGTGACTGCCACCCAGCCAGAGTGTGTATGGGAGGCTGCCAGCCAGCCTCCCTTCCTACAAGTAATGATGGTGCATGTGAAGGGGACAGCGTTGGTTCCTCCCCTTTCACAGTTATCACTTCTCATCCTTCCTTTTGGCTGGTATCAAATGTGGTGTCTGTTTATATCAGTTTAATATCTGATATGTCCCCTATCTGATAGCATATATTAAATGCACCACCAGGTTTCAGTGTTGGAAAGAAAGATTATCTGTTTATTTGCTGCAGCTGTTTGCTGGCTAGTTCAGTGGTCCCCTACTGCAGGCAATAGACAATAGGTGGTGCCTATGTGCCTAGGTGGATAGGACATCAGCTATGAGGCATTTGTTTGTACAAACTGCTGCTCACAACTAATGTTGTAATATAGTGTCTCCATCTGCTGGTGGTATTGAATAAGCAATAGTGCAATGATAGGGTCTGAAAAAGAAGAAAAATAAGAAGCAGCAGCATAGGAAAGAAGGAAAACATGGAGAGAAGAAAAAAAGAAGGTAAAAATGAGGTGAAAACATGTTTAAAAAAGTATTTCCATCTCTCTCTCTCTCTCTATATATATATATATTTAAAAGAAAAAAAAATTACATATA
>NC_079199.1:65725992-65735992 GCF_029499605.1 Hyla sarda
TTCACAGTTATCACTTCTCATCCTTCCTTTTGGCTGGTATCAAATGTGGTGTCTGTTTATATCAGTTTAATATCTGATATGTCCCCTATCTGATAGCAGATATTAAGTGCACCACCAGGTTTCAGTGTTGGAAAGAAAGGTTATCTGTTTATTTGCTGCAGCTGCAGCTGCTTGCTGGCTAGTCCAGTGGGCCCCTACTGCAGGCAAAAGACAATAGGTGGTGCCTATGTGCCTAGGTGGATAGGACATCATCTATGAGGCATTTGTTTGTACAAACTGCTGCTCACAACTAATGTTGTAATATAGTGTCTCCATCTGCTGGTGGTATTGAATAAGCAATAGTGCAATGATAGGGTTTGAAAAAGAAGAAAAATAAGAAGCAGCAGCATAGGAAAGAAGGAAAACATGGAGAGAAGAAAAAAAGAAGGTAAAAATGAGGTGAAAACATGTTTAAAAAAGTATTTCCATCTCTCTCTCTCTCTATATGTATATACATATATATATATATATATTTAAAAGAAAAAAAAAAAATATATATATATATACATATAGAGAGAGAGATAAATATATATATAGATAGTTGGGTGGATAGATAGATAGATAGATAGATAGATAGATAGATACACATACATACATACATACATACATACATACATACATACGTGTGTATTGTTGGAGTTGCAAACATGGGTGCACTTGACAAACTCAGTGCGGCTATTCCCCATTGAAAGATTGTTGCACCCAGGACCCTTAGCACTGGGATATGCTACTCAATACCACTGGCATGGCCAGGTGTAAACAACATCTGCCCTTTGTTGTGTATGTAACCATGGAGATTGTGATGTCGCCTAGGCCCACCAAAGAACAGCCTTGTCAGAAGCAGCACTGCCATGAGCAGAAGTAGCAGCACCATAGGTTGTCAAATAAGTTGGATTTAACCAAGACAAGTGAGTCCAATAGGATGCAGGTATGTCCTCTATCCTTACAGCTTCCCGTGGCTGTTGGTTTTATACCGTTTGGGGACAGCCAAGGAGGCGTCAGCAGGCAACACAGGTAAGTGTGTGCTTGTGTGTGTGTGTGTGTGTGTGTGTGTGTTTCCTATGCAGATCCTAAACCCAGTATCAAATGCAAGTAGGAGGAGTAAGAAGGGTTCCTGCCAAAGCCAGGTTATGGATTGCATTTAAAAATGGTCCATCAGAGTGAAATGGACTCCCATCTTCCTGCTTAGCAATAATGATATGGGTTTAGGGTCTGCTGTGTGTACTGGTGGGTGACTGCCACCCAGCCAGAGTGTGTATGGGAGGCTGCCAGCCAGCCTCCCTTCCTACAAGTAGTGATGGTGCATGTGAAGGGGACAGCGTTGGTTCCTCCCCTTTCACAGTTATCACTTATCATCCTTCCTTTTGGCTGGTATCAAATGTGGTGTCTGTTTATATCACTTTAATATCTGATATGTCCCCTATCTGATAGCAGATATTAAGTGCACCACCAGGTTTCAGTGTTGGAAAGAAAGGTTATCTGTTTATTTGCTGCAGCTGCAGCTGCTTGCTGGCTAGTCCAGTGGGCCCCTACTGCAGGCAAAAGACAATAGGTGGTGCCTATGTGCCTAGGTGGATAGGACATCAGCTATGAGGCATTTGTTTGTACAAACTGCTGCTCACAACTAATGTTGTAATATAGTGTCTCCATCTGCTGGTGGTATTAAATAAGCAATAGTGCAATGATAGGGTTTGAAAAAGAAGAAAAATAAGAAGCAGCAGCATAGGAAAGAAGGAAAACATGGAGAGAAGAAAAAAAGAAGGTAAAACTGAGGTGAAAACATGTTTAAAAAAGTATTTCCATCTCTCTCTCTCTATATGTATACACATATATATATATATATATATATATTTAAAAGAAAAAAAAATTATATATATATATATATATATATATATATATATACATATAGAGAGAGAGAGAGAGATTAATATATCTAGAGATAGATGGGTGGATAGATAGATAGATAGATAGATAGATACACATAGATACACATACAGATACACATACAGATACACATACATACATACATACATACATACATACATACGTGTGTATTGTTGGAGTTGCAAACATGGGTGCACTTGACAAACTCAGTGCGGCTATTCCCCATTGAAAGATTGTTGCACCCAGGACCCTTAGCACTGGGATATGCTACTCAATACCACTGGCATGGCCAGGTGTAAACAACATCTGACCTTTGTTGTGTATGTAACCATGGAGATTGTGATGTCGCCTAGGCCCACCAAAGAACAGCCTTGTCAGAAGCAGCACTGCCATGAGCAGAAGTAGCAGCACCATAGGTTGTCAAATAAGTTGGATTTAACCAAGACAAGTGAGTCCAATAGGATGCAGGTATGTCCTCTATCCTTACAGCTTCCCGTGGCTGTTGGTTTTATAACGTTTGGGGACAGCCAAGGAGGCGTCAGCAGGCAACACAGGTAAGTGTGTGCTTGTATGTGTGTGTGTGTGTGTGTGTGTGTGTGTGTGTGTGTGTGTTTCCTATGCAGATCCTAAACCCAGTATCAAATGCAAGTAGGAGGAGTAAGAAGGGTTCCTGCCAAAGCCAGGTTATGGATTGCATTTAAAAATGGTCCATCAGAGTGAAATGGACTCCCATCTTCCTGCTTAGCAATAATGATATGGGTTTAGGGTCTGCTGTGTGTACTGGTGGGTGACTGCCACCCAGCCAGAGTGTGTATGGGAGGCTGCCAGCCAGCCTCCCTTCCTACAAGTAATGATGGTGCATGTGAAGGGGACAGCGTTGGTTCCTCCCCTTTCACAGTTATCACTTCTCATCCTTCCTTTTGGCTGGTATCAAATGTGGTGTCTGTTTATATCAGTTTAATATCTGATATGTCCCCTATCTGATAGCATATATTAAATGCACCACCAGGTTTCAGTGTTGGAAAGAAAGATTATCTGTTTATTTGCTGCAGCTGCTTGCTGGCTAGTCCAGTGGTCCCCTACTGCAGGCAATAGACAATAGGTGGTGCCTATGTGCCTAGGTGGATAGGACATCAGCTATGAGGCATTTGTTTGTACAAACTGCTGCTCACAACTAATGTTGTAATATAGTGTCTCCATCTGCTGGTGGTATTGAATAAGCAATAGTGCAATGATAGGGTCTGAAAAAGAAGAAAAATAAGAAGCAGCAGCATAGGAAAGAAGGAAAACATGGAGAGAAGAAAAAAAGAAGGTAAAAATGAGGTGAAAACATGTTTAAAAAAGTATTTCCATCTCTCTCTCTCTCTATATGTATATACATATATATATATATATATATATATATATATATATATATATATATTTAAAAGAAAAAAAATTATATATATATACATATAGAGAGAGAGAGAGAGATAAATATATATAGAGATAGATGGGTGGATAGATAGATAGATAGACATACATACACACATACACACATACACACATACACACATACACACATACATACATACATACATACATATGTGTGTATTGTTGGAGTTGCAAACATGGGTGCACTTGACAAACTCAGTGCGGCTATTCCCCATTGAAAGATTGTTGCACCCAGGACCCTTAGCACTGGGATATGCTACTCAATACCACTGGCATGGCCAGGTGTAAACAACATCTGACCTTTGTTGTGTATGTAACCATGGAGATTGTGATGTCGCCTAGGCCCACCAAAGAACAGCCTTGTCAGAAGCAGCACTGCCATGAGCAGAAGTAGCAGCACCATAGGTTGTCAAATAAGTTGGATTTAACCAAGACAAGTGAGTCCAATAGGATGCAGGTATGTCCTCTATCCTTACAGCTTCCCGTGGCTGTTGGTTTTATACCGTTTGGGGACAGCCAAGGAGGCGTCAGCAGGCAACACAGGTAAGTGTGTGCTTGTATGTGTGTGTGTGTGTGTGTGTGTGTGTGTGTTTCCTATGCAGATCCTAAACCCAGTATCAAATGCAAGTAGGAGGAGTAAGAAGGGTTCCTGCCAAAGCCAGGTTATGGATTGCATTTAAAAATGGTCCATCAGAGTGAAATGGACTCCCATCTTCCTGCTTAGCAATAATGATATGGGTTTAGGGTCTGCTGTGTGTACTGGTGGGTGACTGCCACCCAGCCAGAGTGTGTATGGGAGGCTGCCAGCCAGCCTCCCTTCCTACAAGTAATGATGGTGCATGTGAAGGGGACAGCGTTGGTTCCTCCCCTTTCACAGTTATCACTTCTCATCCTTCCTTTTGGCTGGTATCAAATGTGGTGTCTGTTTATATCAGTTT
This sequence comes from Hyla sarda, assembly GCF_029499605.1. NCBI lineage: Eukaryota > Metazoa > Chordata > Amphibia > Anura > Hylidae > Hyla > Hyla sarda. The sequence goes on from NC_079199.1 coordinate 65,730,288, forward strand.
AATATCTGATATGTCCCCTATCTGATAGCATATATTAAATGCACCACCAGGTTTCAGTGTTGGAAAGAAAGATTATCTGTTTATTTGCTGCAGCTGCTTGCTGTCTAGTCCAGTGGGTCCCTACTGCAGGCAATAGACAATAGGTAGTGCCTATGTGCCTAGGTGGATAGGACATCAGCTATGAGGCATTTGTTTGTACAAACTGCTGCTCACAACTAATGTTGTAATATAGTGTCTCCATCTGCTGGTGGTATTGAATAAGCAATAGTGCAATGATAGGGTCTGAAAAAGAAGAAAAATAAGAAGCAGCAGCATAGGAAAGAAGGAAAACATGGAGAGAAGAAAAAAAGAAGGTCAAAATGAGGTGAAAACATGTTTAAAAAAGTATTTCCATCTCTCTCTCTCTCTATATGTATATACATATATATATATATATATATATTTAAAAGAAAAAAAAATTATATATATATATATATATATATATACATAGAGAGAGAGAGAGATAAATATATATAGAGATAGATGGGTGAATAGATAGATAGATAGATAGATAGACATACATACACACATACACACATACACACATACATACATACATATGTGTGTATTGTTGGAGTTGCAAACATGGGTGCACTTGACAAACTCAGTGCGGCTATTCCCCATTGAAAGATTGTTGCACCCAGGACCCTTAGCACTGGGATATGCTACTCAATACCACTGGCATGGCCAGGTGTAAACAACATCTGACCTTTGTTGTGTATGTAACCATGGAGATTGTGATGTCGCCTAGGCCCACCAAAGAACAGCCTTGTCAGAAGCAGCACTGCCATGAGCATAAGTAGCAGCACCATAGGTTGTCAAATAAGTTGGATTTAACCAAGACAAGTGAGTCCAATAGGATGCAGGTATGTCCTCTATCCTTACAGCTTCCCGTGGCTGTTGGTTTTATACCGTTTGGGGACAGCCAAGGAGGCGTCAGCAGGCAACACAGGTAAGTGTGTGCTTGTGTGTGTGTGTGTGTGTGTTTCCTATGCAGATCCTAAACCCAGTATCAAATGCAAGTAGGAGGAGTAAGAAGGGTTCCTGCCAAAGCCAGGTTATGGATTGCATTTAAAAATGGTCCATCAGAGGGAAATGGACTCCCATCTTCCTGCTTAGCAATAATGATATGGGTTTAGGGTCTGCTGTGTGTACTGGTGGGTGACTGCCACCCAGCCAGAGTGTGTATGGGAGGCTGCCAGCCAGCCTCCCTTCCTACAAGTAGTGATGGTGCATGTGAAGGGGACAGCGTTGGTTCCTCCCCTTTCACAGTTATCACTTCTCATCTTTCCTTTTGGCTGGTATCAAATGTAGTGTCTGTTTATATCAGTTTAATATCTGATATGTCCCCTATCTGGTAGCATATATTAAGTGCACCACCAGGTTTCAGTGTTGGAAAGAAAGATTACCTGTTTATTTACTACTGCTGCAGCTGCTTTCTGGCTAGTCCAGTGGGCCCCTACTGCAGGCAAAAGACAATAGGTGGTGCCGCCCCTGTTGGAGCGACCAGGCACAGGACTGCTGCTGCTGCTGCTGAATGTCCTCTTTAATTGAATAAGCTCAGCAACCAGCACACCTGTGCAGGTTGGACATGACATGATAGGTAGAAGTCTTTCAGGTAGTGGGTGTTGAATCTTGTATGATGAGGTTTCTAGGAGGGGGTGTGTTATGCAGATTAGGGTGGATGGAGAGAGATCTGAGAAAGCCGTATGCTTTGGTGAGTCCTGGTTGGTATGGGTTTGTTGAGGTGTTCATGAGAAAGTTTGGTTTGATAGGTGTGAGACAGGATGTGTTAAAGGAGAAGAAGAGTATGGTGAAGTGTATTAGGGTGAAGGATGTTCAGTGTAATATTAATATGGTGAGAGAATAGAATGTGAGTAAAGTGTGGAAGAGTTTGGAGACAGATGGTATGACTAATAGACAGAGAGAGATTGTATGGCAGAGTTTGCATGGTGCATTGCCAGTGAGAGAGGTACAGAAGAGTCGGGGGATTGGAAGAAGTGAGAGATGTCCGAGAGAGGGTTGTGGAGGGAATGAGATTATTATGCATTTGTTTTGGAATTGTGATAGAGCGCAAGAAGTGTGGAAGGGAATTGGTCCGTTGGCTAAAGAATTTATGGGGGTAAGAAAGTGGTCTTTTGAAGTGATTATGTTTGGTCTGGGGGTGGTAGGTGGGAGGAAGGAGAGAATGTTATATGTGTTGTTAGCAATAATTAAGGAGGTATTGTGGGATGTTAGGAATTTGTATATACCGTATTTATCGTCGTATAACACGCACTTTTTAGGCTAAAATTTTTAGCCTAAAGTCTATGTGCGTGTTATACGCCGATACCACCCCAGGAAAGGCAGGGGGAGAGAGGCCGTCGCTGCCCGCTTCTCTCCCCCTGCCTTCCCTGGGGTCTAGAGCCCTGCTGCCGGCCCTTCTCACCCCCTGGCTATCAACGCCGCTGCCCGTTCTGTCCCCCTGACTATCGGTACCGGCGAGAGAAGGGGCAGCGGCACCCATTGCCGGCGCCGCTGCCCCGTTGCCTCCCCCCATCCCCGGTGGCATAATTACCTGGGTCGGGTCCGCGCTGCTGCAGGCCTCCGGCGTGCGTCCCCTTCGTCGTTGCTATGCGCTGCACGGCGCGGCGCATGACGTCAGTGCGCCGCGCCATTCATAGCAACGACGCAGGGGCTGCACGCCGGAGGCCTGCAGCAGCGCGGACCCGACCCAGGTAATTATGCCACCGGGGATGGGGGGAGGCAATGGGGCAGTGGCGCCGGCAATGGGTGCCGCTGCCCCTTATCTCCCCCTGGCTGTCGGCGCCGCTTCTCTCCCCCTGGCTATCGGCGCCGGCAATGGGGCGCCGGTACCGATAGTCAGGGGGACAGAACGGGCAGCGGCGCCGATAGCCAGGGGGAGAGAAGGGCCGGCAGCAGGGCTCTAGACCCCAGGAAAGGCAGGGGGAGAGAAGCGGGCAGCGACGGCCTCTCTCGCCCTGCATTTCCTGGGGGTGTATCGGGGTATACACGCGCACACACGCACCCTCATTTTACCATGGATATTTGGGTAAACAACTTTTTTTACCCAAATATCCTTGGTAAAATGAGGGTGCGTGTTATAGGCCGGTGCGTGGTATACCCCGATAAATACCGTATTTAAGAAGAAGGATGTGTCGGTTGAAGAGTGTATGAGAATGATATTAGATAGATTGCATACTGTATATTTGTGGGATAAGAAGAGATTTGGAGAGGATGATGCGGAGGGGACTTGGAAGTTTTTAAAATGGAGACACGTTGTGAGGGTATGAGGGTGGTGTGTTGTTATGCTATGTACTTTGTTTTGGGGTGTATTTTGTTATATGTTGATAAAGTAACCTAATGATGAGTTTGGTGAATTGTGACTAAGTTCAGTAAATGTGAGAGGCAAACGTGAAGTAAACCTGAACGATTAAGTTTTAATTCAAACCTGAAGGTTTAAAAAAAAATAAAAAATAAAAAAGTCTGTTTTTATCAGTTTAACCCCTTCAGGACGGAGCCCATTTTGGCCTTAAGGACCGGAGCGTTTTTTGCACATCTGACCACTGTCACTTTAAACATTAATAACTCTGGAATGCTTTTAGTTATCATTCTGATTCCGAGATTGTTTTTTCGTGACATATTATACTTTAACATAGTGGTAAATTTTTGTCGATACTTGCATCCTTTCTTGGTGAAAAATCCGTAAATTTGATGAAAAATTTGAAAATTTTGCATTTTTCTAACTTTGAAGCTCTCTGCTTGTAAGGAAAATGGATATTACGAATACATTTTTTTTTGGTTCACATATACAATATGTCTACTTTATGTTTGCATCATAAAATTTACGTGTTTTTACTTTTGGAAGACACCAGAGGGCTTCAACGGTCAGCAGCAATTTTCCGATTTTTCACAAAATTTTCAAACTCAGTATTTTTCAGGGACCAGTTCACGTTTGAAGTGGATTTGAAGGGTCTTCATATTAGAAATACCCCATAAATTACCCCATTATAAAAACTACACCCCCCAAAGTATTCAAAATGACATTCAGTCAGCGTTTTAACCCTTTAGGTGTTTCACACGAATAGCAGCAAAGTGAAGGAGAAAATTCACAATCTTCATTTTTTACACTCACATGTTCTTGTAGACCCAATTTTAGAATTTTTACAAGGGGTAAAAGGACAAAATTTTTACTTGTATTTGTAGCCCAATTTCTCTCGAGTAAGGACATACCTCATATGTCTATGTAAAGTGTTCGGCGGGCGCAGTAGAGGGCTCAGAAGGGAAGGAGCGACAAGGGGATTTTGGAGAGTACGTTTTTCTGAAATGGTTTTTGGGGGGCATGTTACCTTTAGGAAGCCCTTATGGTGCCAGAACAGCAAAAAAAAAAAACACATGGCATACCATTTTGGAAACTAGACCCCTCGGGGAATGTAACATGGGATAAAGTGAACCTTAATACCCCACAGGTGTTTCACGACTTTTGCAAATGTAAAAAAATAAAATAAATTTTTTACCTAAAATGCTTGTTTTCCCGAAAATTTTTTATTTTTAAAAAGGGTAATAGCAGAAAACACCCCTAAAAATTTGAAGCCCAATTTCTCCCGATTCAGAAAACACCCCATATGGGGGTGAAAAGTGCTCTGCTGGCGCACTACAGGTCTCGGAAGAGAAGGAGTCACATTTGGCTTTTTGAACGCAAATTTTTCTCTGGGGGCATGCCGCATTTAGGAAGCCCCTATGGTGCCAGGACAGCAAAAAAACCCCCACATGGCATACCATTTTGGAAACTAGACCCCTCGGGGAACGTAACAAGGGGTTAAGTGAACCTTTATACCCCACAGGTGTTTCACGACTTTTGCATATGTAAAAAAAAAATATTTTTTTTTACCTAAAATGCTTGTTTTCCCAAAAATTTTACATTTTTAAAAAGGGTAAAAGCAGAAAATACCCCCCAAAATTTGTAACCCAATTTCTCCCAAGTACGGCGATACCCCATATGTGACCCTTAACTGTTGCCTTGAAATACGACAGGGCTCCAAAGTGAGAGCGCCATGCGCATTTGAGGCCTAAATTAGGGATTGCTTAGGGGTGGACATAGGGGTATTCTACGCCAGTGATTCCCAAACAGGGTGCCTCCAGCTGTTGCAAAACTCCCAGCATGCCTGGACAGTCAACGGCTGTCCGACAATACTGGGAGTTGTTTTGCAACAGCTGGAGGCTCCGTTCTGGAAACAGTGGCGTACCAGACGTTTTTCATTTTTATTGGGGAGGGGGGGGGGGCTGTGTAGGGGTATGTGTATACGTAGTGTTTTTTACTTTTTATTTTATTTTTTGTGGTAGTGTAGTGTAGTGTTTTTAGGGTACAGTCACACGGGCGGGGGTTCACAGTAGTTTCTCGCTGGCAATTTGAGCTGCAGCAGAAAGTTTGCGGCAGCTCAAATTTGCAGCCAGATACTTACTGTAATCCTCCGCCCATGTGAGTGTACCCTGTACGTTCACATTGGGGGGGACATCCAGCTGTTGCATAACTACAACTCCCAGCATGCCCGTTGGCTGTCGGTGACTGCTGAGAGTTGCAGTTTTGCAACAACTGTAGGCACACTGGTTATGTATCACTGAGTTTGTGACCTAACTCAGTGTTTCACAACCAGTGTGCCTCCAGC
>NC_079199.1:66113492-66115992 GCF_029499605.1 Hyla sarda
CAAATGCAAGTAGGAGGAGTAAGAAGGGTTCCTGCCAAAGCCAGGTTATGGATTGCATTTAAAAATGGTCCATCAGAGTGAAATGGACTCCCATCTTCCTGCTTAGCAATAATGATATGGGTTTAGGGTCTGCTGTGTGTACTGGTGGGTGACTGCCACCCAGCCAGAGTGTGTATGGGAGGCTGCCAGCCAGCCTCCCTTCCTACAAGTAGTGATGGTGCATGTGAAGGGGACAGCGTTGGTTCCTCCCCTTTCACAGTTATCACTTCTCATCCTTCCTTTTGGCTGGTATCAAATGTGGTGTCTGTTTATATCAGTTTAATATCTGATATGTCCCCTATCTGATAGCATATATTAAATGCACCACCAGGTTTCAGTGTTGGAAAGAAAGATTATCTGTTTATTTGCTGCAGCTGCTTGCTGGCTAGTCCAGTGGGCCCCTACTGCAGGCAATAGACAATAGGTGGTGCCTATGTGCCTAGGTGGATAGGACATCAGCTATGAGGCATTTGTTTGTACAAACTGCTGCTCACAACTAATGTTGTAATATAGTGTCTCCATCTGCTGGTGGTATTGAATAAGCAATAGTGCAATGATAGGGTCTGAAAAAGAAGAAGCAGCAGCATAGGAAAGAAGGAAAACATGGAGAGAAGAAAAAAAGAAGGTAAAAATGAGGTGAAAACATGTTTAAAAAAGTATTTCCATCTCTCTCTCTCTCTATATGTATATACATATATATATATATATATATATATATATATATATTTAAAAGAAAAAAAAATTATATATATATACATATAGAGAGAGAGAGAGAGAGAGATAAATATATATAGAGATAGATGGGTGGATAGATAGATAGATAGATAGACATACATACACACATACACACATACACACATACACACATACATACATACATACATATGTGTGTATTGTTGGAGTTGCAAACATGGGTGCACTTGACAAACTCAGTGCGGCTATTCCCCATTGAAAGATTGTTGCACCCAGGACCCTTAGCACTGGGATATGCTACTCAATACCACTGGCATGGCCAGGTGTAAACAACATCTGACCTTTGTTGTGTATGTAACCATGGAGATTGTGATGTCGCCTAGGCCCACCAAAGAACAGCCTTGTCAGAAGCAGCACTGCCATGAGCAGAAGTAGCAGCACCATAGGTTGTCAAATAAGTTGGATTTAACCAAGACAAGTGAGTCCAATAGGATGCAGGTATGTCCTCTATCCTTACAGCTTCCCGTGGCTGTTGGTTTTATACCGTTTGGGGACAGCCAAGGAGGCGTCAGCAGGCAACACAGGTAAGTGTGTGCTTGTATGTGTGTGTGTGTGTGTGTGTTTCCTATGCAGATCCTAAACCCAGTATCAAATGCAAGTAGGAGGAGTAAGAAGGGTTCCTGCCAAAGCCAGGTTATGGATTGCATTTAAAAATGGTCCATCAGAGTGAAATGGACTCCCATCTTCCTGCTTAGCAATAATGATATGGGTTTAGGGTCTGCTGTGTGTACTGGTGGGTGACTGCCACCCAGCCAGAGTGTGTATAGGAGGCTGCCAGCCAGCCTCCCTTCCTACAAGTAATGATGGTGCATGTGAAGGGGACAGCGTTGGTTCCTCCCCTTTCACAGTTATCACTTCTCATCCTTCCTTTTGGCTGGTATCAAATGTGGTGTCTGTTTATATCAGTTTAATATCTGATATGTCCCCTATCTGATAGCATATATTAAATGCACCTCCAGGTTTCAGTGTTGGAAAGAAAGATTATCTGTTTATTTGCTGCAGCTGCTTGCTGGCTAGTCCAGTGGGCCCCTACTGCAGGCAATAGACAATAGGTGGTGCCTATGTGCCTAGGTGGATAGGACATCAGCTATGAGGCATTTGTTTGTACAAACTGCTGCTCACAACTAATGTTGTAATATAGTGTCTCCATCTGCTGGTGGTATTGAATAAGCAATAGTGCAATGATAGGGTCTGAAAAAGAAGAAAAATAAGAAGCAGCAGCATAGGAAAGAAGGAAAACATGGAGAGAAGAAAAAAAGAAGGTAAAAATGAGGTGAAAACATGTTTAAAAAAGTATTTCCATCTCTCTCTCTATATATATATATATATATATATATTTAAAAGAAAAAAAAATTATATATATATATATATATATATATATACATATAGAGAGAGAGAGATAAATATATATATAGAGATAGATGGGTGGATAGATAGATAGATAGATAGACAGACATACATACACACATACATACATACATACATACATATGTGTGTATTGTTGGAGTTGCAAACATGGGTGCACTTCACAAACTCAGTGCGGCTATTCCCCATTGAAAGATTGTTGCACCCAGGACCCTTAGCACTGGGATATGCTACTCAATACCACTGGCATTGCCAGGTGTAAACAACATCTGACCTTTGTTGTGTATGTAACCATGGAGATTGTGATGTCGCCTAGGCCCACCAAAGAACAGCCTTGTCAGAA
>NC_079199.1:66120992-66124992 GCF_029499605.1 Hyla sarda
CAACTAATGTTGTAATATAGTGTCTCCATCTGCTGGTGGTATTGAATAAGCAATAGTGCAATGATAGGGTCTGAAAAAGAAGAAAAATAAGAAGCAGCAGCATATGAAAAAAGGAGGAAAGAAGGAAAACATGGAGAGAAGAAAAAAAAGAAGGTAAAAATGAGGTGAAAACATGTTTAAGAAAGTATTTCCATCTCTCTCTCTCTCTCTCTCTATATGTATATATATATATATATATATATATATTTAAAAGAGAAAAAAATTATATATATACATATAGAGAGAGAGAGATAAATATATAGAGAGATAGATGGGTGGATAGATAGATAGATAGATAGAGAGATACACATACACACATACACACATACACACATACATACATACATAGATATGTGTGTATTGTTGGAGTTGCAAACATGGGTGCACTTGACAAACTCAGTGCGGCTATTCCCCATTGAAAGATTGTTGCACCCAGGACCCTTAGCACTGTGATATGCTACTCAATACCACTGGCATGGCCAGGTGTAAACAACATCTGACCTTTGTTGTGTATGTAACCATGGAGATTGTGATGTCGCCTAGGCTCACCAAAGAACAGCCTTGTCAGAAGCAGCACTGCCATGAGCAGAAGTAGCAGCACCATAGGTTGTCAAATAAGTTGGATTTAACCAAGACAAGTGAGTCCAATAGGATGCAGGTATGTTCTCTATCCTTACAGCTTCCCATGGCTGTTGGTTTTATACCGTTTGGGGACAGCCAAGGAGGCGTCAGCAGGCAACACAGGTAAGTGTGTGCTTGTGTGTGTGTGTGTGTGTGTGTGTGTTTCCTATGCAGATCCTAAACCCAGTATCAAATGCAAGTAGGAGGAGTAAGAAGGGTTCCTGCCAAAGCCAGGTTATGGATTGCATTTAAAAATGGTCCATCAGAGTGAAATGGACTCCCATCTTCCTGCTTAGCAATAATGATATGGGTTTAGGGTCTGCTGTGTGTACTGGTGGGTGACTGCCACCCAGCCAGAGTGTGTATGGGAGGCTGCCAGCCAGCCTCCCTTCCTACAAGTAGTGATGGTGCATGTGAAGGGGACAGCGTTGGTTCCTCCCCTTTCACAGTTATCACTTCTCATCCTTCCTTTTGGCTGGTATCAAATGTGGTGTCTGTTTATATCAGTTTAATATCTGATATGTCCCCTATCTGATAGCAGATATTAAGTGCACCACCAGGTTTCAGTGTTGGAAAGAAAGGTTATCTGTTTATTTGCTGCAGCTGCAGCTGCTTGCTGGCTAGTCCAGTGGGCCCCTACTGCAGGCAAAAGACAATAGGTGGTGCCTAGGTGGATAGGACATCAGCTATGAGGCATTTGTTTGTACAAACTGCTGCTCACAACTAATGTTGTAATATAGTGTCTCCATCTGCTGGTGGTATTGAATAAGCAATAGTGCAATGATAGGGTTTGAAAAAGAAGAAAAATAAGAAGCAGCAGCATAGGAAAGAAGGAAAACATGGAGAGAAGAAAAAAAGAAGGTAAAAATGAGGTGAAAACATGTTTAAAAAAGTATTTCCATCTCTCTCTCTCTCTATATGTATATACATATATACATATAGAGAGAGAGAGAGATAAATATATATAGAGATAGTTGGGTGGATAGATAGATAGATAGATAGATAGATAGATAGATACACATACATACATACATACATACATACATACATACATACATACGTGTGTATTGTTGGAGTTGCAAACATGGGTGCACTTGACAAACTCAGTGCGGCTATTCCCCATTGAAAGATTGTTGCACCCAGGACCCTTAGCACTGGGATATGCTACTCAATACCACTGGCATGGCCAGGTGTAAACAACATCTGACCTTTGTTGTGTATGTAACCATGGAGATTGTGATGTCGCCTAGGCCCACCAAAGAACAGCCTTGTCAGAAGCAGCACTGCCATGAGCAGAAGTAGCAGCACCATAGGTTGTCAAATAAGTTGGATTTAACCAAGACAAGTGAGTCCAATAGGATGCAGGTATGTCCTCTATCCCTACAGCTTCCCGTGGCTGTTGGTTTTATACCGTTTGGGGACAGCCAAGGAGGCGTCAGCAGGCAACACAGGTAAGTGTGTGCTTGTGTGTGTGTGTGTGTGTGTTTCCTATGCAGATCTTAAACCCAGTATCAAATGCAAGTAGGAGGAGTAAGAAGGGTTCCTGCCAAAGCCAGGTTATGGATTGCATTTAAAAATGGTCCATCAGAGTGAAATGGACTCCCATCTTCCTGCTTAGCAATAATGATATGGGTTTAGGGTCTGCTGTGTGTACTGGTGGGTGACTGCCACCCAGCCAGAGTGTGTATGGGAGGCTGCCAGCCAGCCTCCCTTCCTACAAGTAGTGATGGTGCATGTGAAGGGGACAGCGTTGGTTCCTCCCCTTTCACAGTTATCACTTCTCATCCTTCCTTTTGGCTGGTATCAAATGTGGTGTCTGTTTATATCAGTTTAATATCTGATATGTCCCCTATCTGGTAGCATATATTAAGTGCACCACCAGGTTTCAGTGTTGGAAAGAAAGATTACCTGTTTATTTGCTGCTGCTGCTGCTGCAGCTGCTTGCTGGCTAGTCCAGTGGGTCCCTACTGCAGGCAAAAGACAATAGGTGGTGCCTATGTGGATAGGACATCAGCTATGAGGCATTTGTTTGTACAAACTGCTGCTCACAACTAATGTTGTAATACAGTGTCTCCATCTGCTGGTGGTATTGAATAAGCAATAGTGCAATGATAGGGTCTGAAAAAGAAGAAAAATAAGAAGCAGCAGCATAGGAAAGAAGGAAAACATGGAGAGAAGAAAAAAAGAAGGTAAAAATGAGGTGAAAACATGTTTAAAAAAGTATTTCCATCTCTCTCTCTCTCTATATATGTATATACATATATATATATATATATATATATATATATATATATATATATTTAAAAGAAAAAAAAAATATATATATATATATATACATATATAGAGATAGATGGGTGGATAGATAGATAGATAGATAGATAGATAGACATGCATACACACATACACACATACACACATACACACATACATACATACATACATACATATGTGTGTATTGTTGGAGTTGCAAACATGGGTGCACTTGACAAACTCAGTGCGGCTATTCCCCATTGAAAGATTGTTGCACCCAGGACCCTTAGCACTGGGATATGCTACTCAATACCACTGGCATGGCCAGGTGTAAACAACATCTGACCTTTGTTGTGTATGTAACCATGGAGATTGTGATGTCGCCTAGGCCCACCAAAGAACAGCCTTGTCAGAAGCAGCACTGCCATGAGCAGAAGTAGCAGCACCATAGGTTGTCAAATAAGTTGGATTTAACCAAGACAAGTGAGTCCAATAGGATGCAGGTATGTCCTCTATCCTTACAGCTTCCCGTGGCTGTTGGTTTTATACCGTTTAGGGACAGCCAAGGAGGCGTCAGCAGGCAACACAGGTAAGTGTGTGCTTGTATGTGTGTGTGTGTGTGTGTGTGTGTGTTTCCTATGCAGATCCTAAACCCAGTATCAAATGCAAGTAGGATGTAACCATGGAGATTGTGATGTCGCCTAGGCCCACCAAAGAACAGCCTTGTCAGAAGTAGCACTGCCATGGCTGTTGGTTTTATACCGTTTGGGGACAGCCAAGGAGGCGTCAGCAGGCAACACATGTAAGTGTGTGCTTGTGTGTGTGTGTGTGTGTGTGTGTGTTTCCTATGCAGATCCTAAACCCAGTATCAAATGCAAGTAGGAGGAGTAAGAAGGGTTCCTGCCAAAGCCAGGTTATGGATTGCATTTAAAAATGGTCCATCAGAGTGAAATGGACTCCCATCTTCCTGCTTAGCAATAATGACATGGGTTTAGGGTCTGCTGTGTGTACTGGTGGGTGACTGCCACCCAGCCAGAGTGTGTATGGGAGGCTGCCAGCCAGCCTCCCTTCCTACAAGTAGTGATGGTGC
>NC_079199.1:66425192-66545014 GCF_029499605.1 Hyla sarda
GAGCGAGCCAGACAAGAGAGCAAGCGAGCAAGGCAGGTATGAGAGCAAGCGAGCCAGACATGAGAGCAATCGAGCGAGCCAGATATGAGAGCGAGCGAGCCAGACATGAGAGCAAGCGAGCGAGCCAGATATGAGAGCGAGCGAGCCAGACATGAGAGCAAGCGAGCAAGCCAAATATGAGAGCGAGCCAGACATGAGAGTGAGCCAGATATGAGAGCGAGCCAGATAAGAGAGCGAGCCAGACAAGAGAGCAAGTGAGCGAGCCAGATATGAGAGCAAACGAGCTAGCCAGATATGAGAGCAAGCGAGCGAGCCAGATATGAGAGCGAGCGAGATAAGAGAGCGAGCCAGACAAGAGAGCAAGCGAGCGAGCCAGATATGAGAGCAAGCGAGCGAGCCAGATGAGAGCAAGCGAGTGAGCCAGATATGCGAGCGAGCGAGCCAGACAAGAGAGCAAGCGAGCGAGCCAGATATGCGAGCGAGCAAGCCAGATAAGAGAGTGAGCCAGACAAGAGAGCAAGCGAGCGAGCCAGATATGAGAGCTAGCGAGCGAGCCAGATATGAGAGCGAGCGAGATAAGAGAGCGAGCCAGACAAGAGAGCAAGCGAGCGAGCCAGATATGAGAGCAAGCGAGCGAGCCAGATGAGAGCAAGCGAGCGAGCCAGATATGCGAGCGAGCGAGCCAGATAAGAGAGCGAGCCAGACAAGAGAGCAAGCGAGCGAGCCAGATATGCGAGCAAGCCAGATAAGAGAGTGAGCCAGACAAGAGAGCAAGCGAGCGAGCCAGATATGCGAGCGAGCGAGCCAGATATGAGAGCGAGCGAGCCAGACATGAGAGCAAGCTAGTGAACCAGGTATGAGAGCAAGTGAGCCAGAAATGAGAGCAATCGAGCGAACCAGATATGAGAGCGAGCGAGCCAGACATGAGAGCGAGCGAGCGAGCCAGATATGAGAGCAAGCGAGCGAGCCAGATGAGAGCAAGCGAGCAAGCCAGATATGCGAGCGAGCGAGCCAGATAAGAGAGCGAGTCAGACAAGAGAGCAAGCGAGCGAGCCAGATATGCGAGCGAGCGAGCCAGATATGAGAGCGAGCGAGCCAAACATGAGAGCAAGCGAGCGAGCCAGGTATGAGAGCAAGTGGGCCAGACATGAGAGCAATCGAGCGAGCCAGATATGAGAGCGAGCCAGATAAGAGAGCGAGCCAGACAAGAGAGCAAGCGAGCGAGCCAGATATGAGAGCGAGCGAGGCAGACACGAGAGCAAGCGAGCGAGCCAGATATGAGAGCGAGCGAGACAGACATGAGAGCAAGCGAGCGAGCAAGATATGAGAGCGAGCGAGCCAGACATGAGAGCAAGCGAGCGAGCCAGATATGAGAGCGAGTGAGCCAGACATGAGGGCAAGCCAGCGAGAAAGATATGAGATCGAGCGAACCAGACATGAGAGCAAGCGAGCGAGCAAGATATGAGATCGACCGAGCCAGATATGCGAGCAAGTCAGATAAGAGAGCGAGCCAGACAAGAGAGCAAGTGAGCGAGCCAGATATGAGAGAAAGCGAGCGACCCAGATATGAGAGCGAGCGAGGTAAGAGAGCGAGCCAGACAAGAGAGCAAGCGAGCGAGCCAGATATGAGAGCAAGCGAGCGAGCCAGATATGAGAGCGAGCGAGCCAGACATGAGAGCAAGCGAGCGAGCCAGATATGAGAGCGAGCCAGACATGAGAGCAAGCGAGCGAGGCAGATATGAGAGTGAGCGAGCCAGACATGAGAGCAAGCGAGCGAGCCAGATATGAGAGCGAGTGAGCCAAACATGAGAGCAAGCCAGCGAGAAAGATATGAGATCGAGCGAGCCAGTTATGCGAGCGAGCCAGATAAGAGAGCGAGCCAGACAAGAGAGCAAGTGAGCGAGCCAGATATGAGAGCAAGCGAGCGAGCCAGATGAGAGCAAGCGAGCGAGCCAGATATGCGAGCGAGCGAGCCAGATAAGAGAGCGAGCCAGACAAGAGAGCAAGCGAGCGAGCCAGATATGCAAGCGAGCAAGCCAGATAAGAGAGTGAGCCAGACAATAGAGCAAGCGAGCGAGCCAGATATGCAAGCGAGCGAGCCAGATATGAGAGCGAGCGAGCCAGACATGAGAGCAAGCGAGCAAGGCAGGTATGAGAGCAAGCGAGCCAGACAAGAGAGCAATCGAGCGAGCCAGATATGAGAGCGAGCGAGCCAGACATGAGAGCAAGCGAGCGAGCCAGATATGAGAGCGAGCGAGCCAGACATGAGAGCTAGCGAGCAAGCCAAATATGAGAGAGAGCCAGACATGAGAGCGAGCCAGATATGAGAGCGAGCCAGACAAGAGAGCAAGCGAGCGAGCCAGATATGAGAGCAAGCGAGCGAGCCAGATGAGAGCAAGCGAGCGAGCCAGATATGCGAGCGAGCGAGCCAGATAAGAGAGCGAGCCAGACAAGAGAGCAAGCGAGCGAGCCAGATATGCGAGCGAGCAAGCCAGATAAGAGAGTGAGCCAGACAAGAGAGCAAGCGAGCGAGCCAGATATGCAAGCGAGCGAGCCAGATATGAGAGCGAGCAAGCCAGACATGAGAGCAAGCGAGTGAGCCAGGTATGAGAGCAAGTGAGCCAGAAATGAGAGCAATCGAGCGAGCCAGATATGAGAGCGAGCGAGCCAGACATGAGAGCAAGCGAGCCAGATATGAGAGCAAGCGAGCCAGACATGAGAGCAAGCAAACGAGCCAGATATGAGAGCGATCGAGCCAGACATGAGAGCAAGCGAGCGAGCCAGATATGAGAGCGAGCGAGCCAGACATGAGAGCAAGCGAGCGAGCCAGATATGAGAGCGAGTGAGCCAGACATGAGAGCAAGCAAGCGAGCCAGATATGAGAGCGAGCCAGACATGAGAGCAAGCGAGCGAGCCAGATATGAGAGCAAGCGAGCGAGCCAGATGAGAGCAAGCGAGCAAGCCAGATATGCGAGCGAGCGAGCCAGATAAGAGAGCGAGTCAGACAAGAGAGCAAGCGAGCGAGCCAGATATGCGAGCGAGCGAGCCAGATATGAGAGCGAGCGAGCCAAACATGAGAGCAAGCGAGCGAGCCAGATATGAGAGCAAGTGAGCCAGACATGAGAGCAATCGAGCGAG
The DNA here is from genome assembly GCF_029499605.1 of Hyla sarda. NCBI lineage: Eukaryota > Metazoa > Chordata > Amphibia > Anura > Hylidae > Hyla > Hyla sarda. Next base: position 66,428,331 of record NC_079199.1, read on the forward strand.
CCAGATATGAGAGCGAGCGAGCCAGACATGAGAGCAAGCGAGCGAGCCAGATATGAGAGCGAGCGAGCCAGACATGAGAGCAAGCGAGCGAGCCAGGTATGAGAGCAAGTGAGCCAGACATGAGAGCAATCGAGCGAGCCAGATATGAGAGCGAGCGAGCCAGACATGAGAGCAAGCGAGCGAGTCAGATATAAGAGCAAGCGAGCCAGACATGAGAGCAAGCGAGCGAGCCAGATATGAGAGCGAGCCAGACATGAGAGCGAGCCAGATATGAGAGCGAGCCAGATAAGAGAGCGAGCCAGACAAGAGAGCAAGCGAGCGAGCCAGATATGAGAGCGAGCGAGCCAGACATGAGAGCAAGCGAGCGAGCCAGATATGAGAGCGAGCGAGCCAGACATGAGAGCAAGCGAGCGAGCCAAATATGAGAGCGAGCGAGACAGACATGAGAGCAAGCGAGCGAGCAAGATATGAGAGCGAGCGAGCCAGACATGAGAGCAAGCGAGCGAGCCAGATATGAGAGCGAGTGAGCCAGACATGAGGGCAAGCCAGCGAGAAAGATATGAGATCGAGCGAACCAGACATGAGAGCAAGCGAGCGAGCAAGATATGAGATCGAGCGAGCCAGATATGCGAGCAAGTCAGATAAGAGAGCGAGCCAGATATGAGAGCAAGCGAGCGACCCAGATATGAGAGCGAGCGAGGTAAGAGAGCGAGCCAGACAAGAGAGCAAGCGAGCGAGCCAGATATGAGAGCAAGCGAGCGAGCCAGATATGAGAGCGAGCGAGACAGGCATGAGAGCAAGCGAGCGAGCCAGATATGAGAGCGAGCCAGACATGAGAGCAAGCGAGCGAGGCAGATATGAGAGCGAGCGAGACAGACATGAGAGCAAGCGAGCAAGCAAGATATGAGAGCGAGCGAGCCAGACATGAGAGCAAGCGAGCGAGCCAGATATGAGAGCGAGTGAGCCAAACATGAGAGCAAGCCAGCGAGAAAGATATGAGATCGAGCGAGCCAGTTATGCGAGCGAGCCAGATAAGAGAGCGAGCCAGACAAGAGAGCAAGTGAGCGAGCCAGATATGAGAGCAAGCGAGCGAGCCAGATATGAGAGCAAGCGAGCGAGCCAGATATGAGAGCGAGCCAGTTAAGAGAGCGAACAAGACAAGAGAGCAAGCGAGCGAGCCAGATATGAGAGCGAGGGAGCCAGACATGAGAGCGAGCGAGCCAGACATGAGAGCAAGCGAGCGAGCAAGATATGAGAGCGAGCGAGCCAGACATGAGAGCAAGCGAGCGAGCCAGATATGAGAGCGAGTGAGCCAGACATGAGAGCAAGCGAGCGAGCAAGATATGAGATCGAGCGAGCCAGATATGCGAGCAAGTCAGATAAGAGAGCGAGCCAGACAAGAGAGTAAGTGAGCGAGCCAGATATGAGAGCGAGCGAGCCAGACATGAGAGCAAGCGAGCGAGCCAGGTATGAGAGCAAGTGAGCCAGACATGAGAGCAATCGAGCGAGCCAGATATGAGAGCGAGCGAGCCAGACATGAGAGCAAGCGAGCGAGTCAGATATAAGAGCAAGCGAGCCAGACATGAGAGCAAGCGAGCGAGCCAGATATGAGAGCGAGCCAGACATGAGAGCGAGCCAGATATGAGAGCGAGCCAGATAAGAGAGCGAGCCAGACAAGAGAGCAAGCGAGCGAGCCAGATATGAGAGCGAGCGAGCCAGACATGAGAGCAAGCGAGCGAGCCAGATATGAGAGCGAGCGAGCCAGACATGAGAGCAAGCGAGCGAGCCAAATATGAGAGCGAGCGAGACAGACATGAGAGCAAGCGAGCGAGCAAGATATGAGAGCGAGCGAGCCAGACATGAGAGCAAGCGAGCGAGCCAGATATGAGAGCGAGCGAGCCAGACATGAGAGCAAGCGAGCGAGCAAGATACAAGAGCGAGCGAGCCATACATGAGAGCAAGCGAGCGAGCCAGATATGAGAGCGAGGGAGCCAGACATGATAGCAAGCGAACGAGCCAGATATGAAAGCGAGCGAGCCAGATATGAAAGCGAGCCAGACATGAGAGCAAGCGAGCGAGCCAGATATGAGAGCGAGCGAGCCAGACATGTGAGCAAGCGAGCGAGCAAGATATGAGAGCGAGCGAGCCAGACATGAGAGCAAGCGAGCGAACCAGATATGAGAGCGAGTGAGCCAGACATGTGAGCAAGCGAGCGAGCCAGATATGAGAGCGAGCGAGCCAGATATGAGAGCGAGCGAGCCAGACATCAGAGCAAGCAAGCGAGCAAGATATGAAAGCGAGCTAGCCAGACATGAGAGCAAGCGAGCGAGCCAGATATGATAGCGAGGGAGCCAGACATGAGAGCAAGCGAGCGAGCCAGATATGAGAGCGAGCGAGCCAGATATGAGAGCGAGCCAGATATGAGAGCAAGCGAGCGAGCAAAATATGAGAGCGAGCCAGATAAGAGAGCGAACCAGACAAGAGAGCAAGCGAGCGAGCCAGATATGAGAGTGAGCGAGCCAGACATGAGAGCAAGCGAGCGAGCCATATATGAGAACAAGCGAGCCAGACATAAGAGCAAGCGAGCGAGCCAGATATGAGAGCGAGCGAGGCAGACATGAGAGCAAGCGAGCGAGCCAGATATGAGAGCGAGCGAGCCAGACATGAGAGCAAGCGAGCGAGCAAGATATGAGAGTGAGCGAGCCAGACATGAGAGCAAGTGAGCGAGCCAGATATGAGAGCAAGCGAGCCAGACATGAGAGCAAGCGAGCGAGATAGATATGAGAGCGATCGAGCCAGACATAAGAGCAAGCGAGCGAGCCAGATATGAGAGCGAGCGAGCCAGACATGAGATCAAGCGAGCGAGCCAGATATGAGAGCGAGCGAGCCAGACATAAGAGCAAGCGAGAGAGCAAGATATGAGAGCGAGCGAGCCAGACAAGAGAGCAAGCAAGCGAGTCAGATATGAGAGCGAGTGAGCCAGACATGAGAGCAAGCGAGCGAGCAAGATATGAGATCGAGCGAGCCAGATATGCGAGCAAGTCAGATAAGAGAGCGAGCCAGACAAGAGAGCAAGTGAGCGAGCCAGATATGAGAGCAAGCGAGCGAGCCAGATATGAGAGCGAGCGAGATAAGAGAGCGAGCCAGACAAGAGAGCAAGCGAGCGAGCCAGATATGAGAGCAAGCGAGCGAGCCAGATATGAGAGCAAGCGAGCCAGATAAGAGAGCGAACCAGACAAGAGAGCAAGCGAGCGAGCCAGATATGAGAGCGAGCGAGCCAGACATGAGAGCAAGCGAGCGAGCTAGATATCAGAGCGAGCGAGCCAGACATGAGAGCAAGCGAGCTAGCCAGATATGAGAGCGAGCGAGCCAGACATGAGAGCAAGCGAGCGAGCAAGATATGAGAGCGAGCCAGATTTGAGAGCAAGCGAGCGAGCCAGATATGAGAGCGAGAGAGATAAGAGAGCGAGCCAGACAAGAGAGCAAGCGAGCGAGCCAGATATGAGAGCGAGCCAGACATGAGAGCAATTGAGCGAGCCAGATATGAGAGCAAGCGAGATAAGAGAGCGAGCCAGACAAGAGAGCAAGCGAGCGAGCCAGATATGAGAGCAAGCGAGCGAGCCAGATATGAGAGCGAGGGAGCCAGATATGCGAGCAAGCGAGCCAGATAAGAGAGTGAGCAAGACAAGATAGCAAGCGAGCGAGCCAGATATGCAAGCGAGCGAGCCAGATATGAGAGCGAACGAGCTAGACATGAGAGCAAGCGAGCGAACCAGGTATGAGAGCAAGCGAGCCAGACATGAGAGCAAGCGAGCGAGCCAGATATGAGAGCAAGCGAGCCAGACATGAGAGCAAGCGAGCGAGCCAGATATGAGAGCGATCGAGCCAGACATGAGAGCAAGCGAGCGAGCCAGATATGAGAGCGAGCGAGCCAGACATGAGAGCAAGCGAGCGAGCCAGATATGAGAGCGAGTGAGCCAGACATGAGAGCAAGCGAGCGAGCCAGATAAGAGAGCGAACCAGACAAGAGAGCAAGCGAGCGAGCCAGATATGAGAGTGAGCGAGCCAGACATGAGAGCAAGCGAGCGAGCCAGATATGAGAGCAAGCGAGCTAGACATGAGAGCAAGCAAGGGAGATAGATATGAGAGCGATCGATCCAGACATAAGAGCAAGCGAGCGAGCCAGATATGAGAGCGAGCCAGACATGAGAGCAAGCGAGCGAGCAAGATGTGAGAGCGAGCCAGATAACAGAGCGAACCAGACAAGAGAGCAAACGAGCGAGCCAGATATGGGAGCGAGCGAGCCAGACATGAGAGCAAGCGAGCGAGCCAGATATGAGAGCGAGCGAGCCAGACATGAGAGCAAGCGAGCGAGCAAGATACAAGAGCGAGCCATACATGAGAGCAAGCGAGCGAGCCAGATATGAGAGCGAGGGAGCCAGACATGATAGCAAGCGAACGAGCCAGATATGAAAGCGAGCGAGCCAGATATGAAAGCGAGCCAGACATGAGAGCAAGCGAGCGAGCCAGATATGAGAGCGAGCGAGCCAGACATGTGAGCAAGCGAGCGAGCAAGATATGAGAGCGAGCGAGCCAGACATGAGAGCAAGCGAGCGAGCCAGATATGAGAGCGAGTGAGCCAGACATGTGAGCAAGCGAGTGAGCCAGATATGAGAGCGAGCGAGCCAGATATGAGAGCGAGCGAGCCAGACATGAGAGCAAGCAAGCGAGCAAGATATGAGAGCGAGCTAGCCAGACATGAGAGCAAGCGAGCGAGCCAGATATGATAGCGAGGGAGCCAGACATGAGAGCAAGCGAGCGAGCCAGATATGAGAGCGAGCGAGCCAGACATGAGAGCAAGCGAGCGAGCAAGATACAAGAGCGAGCGAGCCATACATGAGAGCAAGCGAGCGAGCCAGATATGAGAGCAAGGGAGCCAGACATGATAGCAAGCGAACGAGCCAGATATGAAAGCGAGCGAGCCAGATATGAAAGCGAGCCAGACATGAGAGCAAGCGAGCGAGCCAGATATGAGAGCGAGCGAGCCAGACATGTGAGCAAGCGAGCGAGCAAGATATGAGAGCGAGCGAGCCAGACATGAGAGCAAGCGAGCGAGCCAGATATGAGAGCGAGTGAGCCAGACATGTGAGCAAGCGAGCGAGCCAGATATGAGAGCGAGCGAGCCAGATATGAGAGCGAGCGAGCCAGACATGAGAGCAAGCAAGCGAGCAAGATATGAAAGCGAGCTAGCCAGACATGAGAGCAAGCGAGCGAGCCAGATATGATAGCGAGGGAGCCAGACATGAGAGCAAGCGAGCGAGCCAGATATGAGAGCGAGCGAGCCAGATATGAGAGCGAGCCAGATATGAGAGCGAGCCAGACATGAGAGCAAGTGAGCGAGCAAGATATGAGAGCGAGCCAGATAAGAGAGCGAACCAGACAAGAGAGCAAGCGAGCGAGCCAGATATGAGAGTGAGCGAGCCAGACATGAGAGCAAGCGAGCGAGCCAGATATGAGAGCGAGGGAGCCAGACATGATAGCAAGCGAACGAGCCAGATATGAAAGCGAGCGAGCCAGATATGAAAGCGAGCCAGACATGAGAGCAAGCGAGCGAGCCAGATATGAGAGCGAGCGAGCCAGACATGTGAGCAAGCGAGCGAGCAAGATATGAGAGCGAGCGAGCCAGACATGAGAGCAAGCGAGCGAGCCAGATATGAGAGCGAGTGAGCCAGACATGTGAGCAAGCGAGCGAGCCAGATATGAGAGCGAGCGAGCCAGATATGAGAGCGAGCGAGCCAGACATGAGAGCAAGCAAGCGAGCAAGATATGAGAGCGAGCTAGCCAGACATGAGAGCAAGCGAGCGAGCCAGATATGATAGCGAGGGAGCCAGACATGAGAGCAAGCGAGCGAGCCAGATATGAGAGCGAGCGAGCCAGATATGAGAGCGAGCCAGATATGAGAGCGAGCCAGACATGAGAGCAAGCGAGCGAGCAAGATATGAGAGCGAGCCAGATAAGAGAGCGAACCAGACAAGAGAGCAAGCGAGCGAGCCAGATATGAGAGTGAGAGAGCCAGACAAGAGAGCAAGCGAGCGAGCCAGATATGAGAGCGATCGAGCCAGACATAAGAGCAAGCGAGCGAGCCAGATATGAGAGCGAGCGAGCCAGACATGAGAGCAAGCGAGCGAGCCAGAAATGAGAGCGAGCGAGCCAGACATGAGAGCAAGCGAGCGAGCCAGATATGAGAGCGAGCCAGACATGAGAGCAAGCGAGCGAGCAAGATATGAGAGCGAGCCAGATAAGAGAGCGAACCAGACAAGAGAGCAAGCGAGCGAGCCAGATATGAGAGCGAGCGAGCCAGACATGAGAGCAAGCAAGCGAGCAAGATATGAGAGCGAGCTAGCCAGACATGAGAGCAAGCGAGCGAGCCAGATATGAGAGCGAGGGAGACAGACATGAGAGCAAGCGAGCTAGCCAGATATGGGAGTGAGCGAGCCAGACATGAGAGCAAGCGAGCGAGCCAGATATGAGAGCGAGCGAGCCAGACATGAGAGCAAGCGAGCGAGTAAGATATGAGAGCGAGCGAGCCAGACATGAGAGCAAGCGAGCCAGATATGAGAGCAAGTGAGCCAGACATGAGAGCAAGCGAGCGAGCAAGATATGAGATCGAGGGGGCCAGATATGCGAGCAAGTCAAATAAGAGAGCGAGCCAGACAAGAGAGCAAGTGAGCGAGCCAGATATGAGAGCGAGCGAGCCAGACATGATAGCAAGCGAGCGAGCCAGATATGAGAGCAAGCGAGCCAGACATGAGAGCAAGCGAGCGAGCAAGATATGAGAGCGAGCGAGCCAGACATGAGAGCAAGCGTGCGAGCCAGATATGAGAGCGAGGGAGACAGACATGAGAGCAAGCGAGCGAGCCAGATATGAGAGTGAGCGATCCAGACATGAGAGCAAGCGAGCGAGCCAGATATGAGAGCGAGCGAGCCAGACATGAGAGCAAGCGAGCGAGCAAGATATGAGAGCGAGCGAGCCAGACATGAGAGCAAGCGAGCCAGATATGAGAGCAAGTGAGCCAGACATGAGAGCAAGCGAGCGAGCAAGATATGAGAGCGAGCGAGCCAGATATGCGAGCAAGTCAGATAAGAGAGCGAGCCAGACAAGAGAGCAAGTGAGCGAGCCAGATATGAGAGCAAGCGAGCGAGCCAGATATGAGAGCAAGTGAGCGAGCCAGATGTGAGAGCGAGAGAGATAAGAGAGCGAGCCAGACAAGAGAGCAAGCGAGCGAGCCAGATATGAGAGCAAGCGAGCGAGCAAGATATGAGAGCGAGCGAGCCAGATATGAGAGCAAGCGAGCGAGCAAGATATGAGAGCGAGCGAGCCAGATATGAGAGCAAGCGAGCGAGCCAGATATGAGAGCGAGTGAGCCAGACATGAGAGCAAGCGAGCGAGCCAGATATGAGAGCGAGCGAGCCAGATATGAGAGCGAGCCAGATATGAGAGCGAGCCAGACATGAGAGCAAGCGAGCGAGCAAGATATGAGAGAGAGCCAGATAAGAGAGCAAACCAGACAAGAGAGCAAGCGAGCGAGCCAGATATGAGAGTGAGCGAGCCAGACAAGAGAGCAAGCGAGCGAGCCAGATATGAGAGCGATCGAGCCAGACATAAGAGCAAGCGAGCAAGCCAGATATGAGAGCGAGCGAGCCAGACATGAGAGCAAGCAAGCGAGCCAGATATGAGAGCGAGCGAGCCAGACATGAGAGCAAGCGAGAGAGCCAGATATGAGAGCGAGCCAGACATGAGAGCAAGCGAGCGAGCAAGATATGAGAGCGAGCCAGATAAGAGAGTGAACCAGACAAGAGAGCAAGCGAGCGAGCCAGATATGAGAGCGAGCGAGCCAGACATGAGAGCAAGCGAGCGAGCCAGATATGAGAGCGAGCCAGACATGAGAGCAAGCGAGCCAACAAGATATGAGAGCGAGCCAGATAAGAGAGCGAACCAGACAAGAGAGCAAGCGAGCGAGCCAGATATGAGAGCGAGCGAGCCAGACATGAGAGCAAGCGAGCGAGCAAGATATGAGAGCGAGCGAGCCAGATAAGAGAGCGAACCAGACAAGAGAGCAAGCGAGCGAGCCAGATATGAGAGCAAGCGAGCGAGCCAGATATGAGAGAGAGCGAGATAAGAGAGCGAGCCAGACAAGAGAGCAAGCGAGCGAGTCAGATATGAGAGCAAGCGAGCGAGCCAGATGAGAGCAAGCGAGCAAGCCAGATATGCGAGCGAGCGAGCCAGATATGAGAGCGAGCCAGACATGAGAGCAAGCGAGCCAGATATGAGAGCAAGTGAGCCAGACATGAGAGCAAGCGAGCGAGCAAGATATGAGATCGAGCGAGCCAGATATGCGAGCAAGTCAGATAAGAGAGCGAGCCAGACAAGAGAGCAAGTGAGCGAGCCAGATATGAGAGCGAGCGAGCCAGACATGAGAGCAAGCGAGCGAGCCAGATATGAGAGCAAGCGAGCCAGACATGAGAGCAAGCGAGCGAGCAAGATATGAGAGCGAGCGAGCCAGACATGAGAGCAAGCGAGCGAGCCAGATATGAGAGCGAGGGAGACAGACATGAGAGCAAGCGAGCGAGCCAGATATGAGAGTGAGCGATCCAGACATGAGAGCAAGCGAGCGAGCCAGATATGAGAGCGAGCGAGCCAGACATGAGAGCAAGCGAGCGAGCAAGATATGAGAGCGAGCGAGCCAGACATGAGAGCAAGCGATCCAGATATGAGAGCGAGTGAGCCAGACATGAGAGCAAGCGAGCGAGCAAGATATGAGAGCGAGCGAGCCAGATATGCGAGCAAGTCAGATAAGAGAGCGAGCCAGACAAGAGAGCAAGTGAGCGAGCCAGATATGAGAGCAAGCGAGCGAGCCAGATATGAGAGCAAGTGAGCGAGCCAGATGTGAGAGCGAGAGAGATAAGAGAGCGAGCCAGACAAGAGAGCAAGCGAGCGAGCCAGATATGAGAGCAAGCGAGCGAGCAAGATATGAGAGCGAGCGAGCCAGATATGAGAGCAAGCGAGCGAGCAAGATATGAGAGCGAGCGAGCCAGATATGAGAGCAAGCGAGCGAGCCAGATATGAGAGCGAGTGAGCCAGACATGAGAGCAAGCGAGCGAGCCAGATATGAGAGCGAGCGAGCCAGATATGAGAGCGAGCCAGATATGAGAGCGAGCCAGACATGAGAGCAAGCGAGCGAGCAAGATATGAGAGAGAGCCAGATAAGAGAGCAAACCAGACAAGAGAGCAAGCGAGCGAGCCAGATTTGAGAGTGAGCGAGCCAGACAAGAGAGCAAGCGAGCGAGCCAGATATGAGAGCGATCGAGCCAGACATAAGAGCAAGCGAGCAAGCCAGATATGAGAGCGAGCGAGCCAGACATGAGAGCAAGCGAGCGAGCCAGATATGAGAGCGAGCGAGCCAGACATGAGAGCAAGCGAGCGAGCCAGATATGAGAGCGAGCCAGACATGAGAGCAAGCGAGCGAGCAAGATATGAGAGCGAGCCAGATAAGAGAGTGAACCAGACAAGAGAGCAAGCGAGCGAGCCAGATATGAGAGCGAGCGAGCCAGACATGAGAGCAAGCGAGCGAGCCAGATATGAGAGCGAGCCAGACATGAGAGCAAGCGAGCCAACAAGATATGAGAGCGAGCCAGATAAGAGAGCGAACCAGACAAGAGAGCAAGCGAGCGAGCCAGATATGAGAGCGAGCGAGCCAGACATGAGAGCAAGCGAGCGAGCAAGATATGAGAGCGAGCGAGCCAGACATGTGAGCAAGCGAGCCAGATATGAGAGCGAGCGAGCCAGATATGAGAGCAAGCGAGCGAGCCAGATATGAGAGCAAGCGAGCGAGCCAGATATGAGAGCGAGAGAGATAAGAGAGCGAGCCAGACAAGAGAGCAAGTGAGCGAGCCAGATATGAGAGCAAGCGAGCGAGCCAGATATGAGAGCAAGCGAGCGATTCAGATATGAGAGCGAGAGAGATAAGAGAGCGAGCCAGACAAGAGAGCAAGCGAGCGAGCCAGACATAAGAGTAAGCGAGCGAGCCAGATATGAGAGCGAGCAAGACAGACATGAGAGCAAGCGAGCGAGCAAGATATGAGAGCGAGTGAGCCAGACATGAGAGCAAGCGAGCGAGCCAGATATGAGAGCGAGCAAGACAGACATGAGAGCAAGCGAGCGAGCAAGATATGAGAGCGAGCGAGCCAGACATGAGAGCAAGCGAGCAAGCCTGATATGTGAACGAGCGAGCCAGATATGAGAGCGAGCGAGCCAGACATGAGAGCAAGCGAGTCAGCCAGGTATGAGAGCAAGTGAGCCAGAAATGAGAGCAATCGAGCAAGCCAGATATGAGAGCGAGCGAGCCAGACATGAGAGCAAGCAAGCGAGCCAGATATGAGAGCAAGCGAGCCAGACATAAGAGCAAGCGAGCGAGCCAGATATGAGAGCGATCGAGCCAGACATGAGAGCAAGCGAGCGAGCCAGATATGAGAGCGAGCGAGCCAGACATGAGAGCAAGCGAGCGAGCCAGATATGAGAGCGAGTGAGCCAGACATGAGAGCAAGCGAGCGAGCCAGATATGAGAGCGAGCCAGACATGAGAGCAAGCGAGCGAGCCAGATATGAGAGCGAGCGAGCCAGACATGAGAGCAAGCGAGCGAGCCAGATATGAGAACGAGCCAGACATGAGAGCAAGCGAGCGAGCAAGATATGAGAGCGAGCCAGATAAGAGAGCGATCCAGACAAGAGAGCAAGCGAGCGAGCCAGATATGAGAGCGAGCAAGCCAGACATGAGAGCAAGCGAGCGAGCCAGATATGAGAGCGAGCGAGCCAGATATGCAAGCGAGCGAGCCAGATAAGAGAGCGAACCAGACAAGAGAGCAAGCGAGCGAGCCAGATATGAGAGCGAGCGAGCCAGACATGAGAGCAAGCGAGCGAGCCAGATATGAGAGCGAGTGAGCCAGACATGAGAGCAAGCGAGCGAGCCAGATATGAGAGCGAGCAAGACAGACATGAGAGCAAGCGAGCGAGCAAGATATGAGAGCGAGCGAGCCAGACATGAGAGCAAGCGAGCGAGCCAGATGTGAGAGCGAGTGAGCCAGACATGAGGGCAAGCCAGCGAGAAAGATATGAGATCGAGCGAACCAGACATGAGAGCAAGCGAGCGAGCAAGATATGAGATCGGGCGAGCCAGATATGCGAGCAAGTCAGATAAGAGAGCGAGCCAGACAAGAGAGCAAGTGAGCGAGCCAGATATGAGAGCAAGCGAGCGAGCCAGATATGAGAGCAAGCGAGCGACCCAGATATGAGAGCGAGCGAGGTAAGAGAGCGAGCCAGACAAGAGAGCAAGCGAGCGAGCCAGATATGAGAGCAAGCGAGCGAGCCAGATATGAGAGCGAGCGAGCCAGACATGAGAGCAAGAGAGCGAGCCAGATATGAGAGCGAGTGAGCCAGACATGAGAGCAAGCGAGCGAGCAAGATATGAGAGCGAGCGAGCCAGACATGAGAGCAAGCGAGCGAGCCAGATATGAGAGCGAGTGAGCCAAACATGAGAGCAAGCCAGCGAGAAAGATATGAGATCGAGCGAGCCAGTTATGCGAGCGAGCCAGATAAGAGAGCGAGCCAGACAAGAGAGCAAGTGAGCGAGCCAGATGTGAGAGCAAGCGAGCGAGCCAGATATGAGAGCAAGTGAGCGAGCCAGATATGAGAGCGAGCCAGATAAGAGAGCGAACAAGACAAGAGAGCAAGCGAGCGAGCCAGATATGAGAGCGAGAGAGCCAGACATGAGAGCGAGCGAGCCAGACATGAGAGCAAGCGAGCGAGCAAGATATGAAAGCGAGCGAGCCAGACATGAGAGCAAGCGAGCGAGCCAGATGTGAGAGCGAGTGAGCCAGACATGAGAGCAAGCGAGCGAGCAAGATATGAGATCGAGCGAGCCAGATATGCGAGCAAGTCAGATAAGAGAGCGAGCCAGACAAGAGAGCAAGTGAGCGAGCCAGATATGAGAGCAAGCGAGCGAGCCAGATATGAGAGCGAGCGAGATAAGAGAGCGAGCCAGACAAGAGAGCAAGCGAGCCAGATATGAGAGCAAGTGAGCGAGTCAGATATGAGAGCGAGGGAGCCAGATATGCGAGCGAGCGAGCCAGATAAGAGAGTGAGCCAGACAAGAGAGCAAGCGAGCGAGCCAGATATGCAAGCGAGCGAGCCAGATAAGAGAGCGAACCAGACAAGAGAGCAAGCGAGCGAGCCAGATATGAGAGCAAGCGAGCGAGCCAGATATGAGAGAGAGCGAGATAAGAGAGCGAGCCAGACAAGAGAGCAAGCGAGCGAGTCAGATATGAGAGCAAGCGAGCGAGCCAGATGAGAGCAAGCGAGCAAGCCAGATATGCGAGCGAGCGAGCCAGATAAGAGAGCGAGTCAGACAAGAGAGCAAGCGAGCGAGCCAGATATGCGAGCGAGCAAGCCAGATATGAGAGCGAGCGAGCCAAACATGAGATCAAGCGAGCGAGCCAGATATGAGAGCAAGTGAGCCAGACATGAGAGCAATCGAGCGAGCCAGATAAGAGAGCGAGCGAGCCAGACATGAGAGCAAGCGAGCGAGCCAGATATGAGAGCGAGCGAGCCAGACATGAGAGCAAGCGAGCGAGCCAGGTATGAGAGCAAGTGAGCCAGACATGAGAGCAATCGAGCGAGCCAGATATGAGAGCGAGCAAGCCAGACATGAGAGCAAGCGAGCGAGTCAGATATGAGAGCAAGCGAGCCAGACATGAGAGCAAGCGAGCGAGCCAGATATGAGAGCGATCCAGACATGAGAGCGAGCCAGATATGAGAGCGAGCCAGATAAGAGAACGAGCCAGACAAGAGAGCAAGCGAGCGAGCCAGATATGAGAGCGAGCGAGCCAGACATGAGAGCAAGCGAGCGAGCCAGATATGAGAGCGAGCGAGCCAGACATGAGAGCAAGCGAGCGAGCCAGATATGAGAGCGAGCGAGACAGACATGAGAGCAAGCGAGAAAGCAAGATATGAGAGCGAGCGAGCCAGACATGAGAGCAAGCGAGCGAGCCAGATGTGAGAGCGAGTGAGCCAGACATGAGGGCAAGCCAGCGAAAAAGATATGAGATCGAGCGAACCACACATGAGAGCAAGCGAGCGAGCAAGATATGAGATCGAGCGAGCCAGATATGCGAGCAAGTCAGATAAGAGAGCGAGCCAGACAAGAGAGCAAGTGAGCGAGCCAGATATGAGAGCAAGCGAGCGACCCAGATATGAGAGCGAGCGAGGTAAGAGAGCGAGCCAGACAAGAGAGAAAGCGAGCGAGCCAGATATGAGAGCAAGCGAGCGAGCCAGATATGAGAGCGAGTGAGCCAAACATGAGAGCAAGCCAGCGAGAAAGATATGAGATCGATCGAGCCAGTTATGCGAGCGAGCCAGATAAGAGAGCGAGCCAGACAAGAGAGCAAGTGAGCGAGCCAGATATGAGAGCAAGCGAGCGAGCCAGATATGAGAGCAAGCGAGCGAGCCAGATATGAGAGCGAGCCAGTTAAGAGAGCGAACAAGACAAGAGAGCAAGCGAGCGAGCCAGATATGAGAGCGAGGGAGCCAGACATGAGAGCGAGCGAGCCAGACATGAGAGCAAGCGAGCGAGCAAGATATGAGAGCGAGCGAGCCAGACATGAGAGCAAGCGAGCGAGCCAGATATGAGAGCGAGTGAGCCAGACATGAGAGCAAGCGAGCGAGCAAGATATGAGATCGAGCGAGCCAGATATGCGAGCAAGTCAGATAAGAGAGCGAGCCAGACAAGAGAGTAAGTGAGCGAGCCAGATATGAGAGCGAGCGAGCCAGACATGAGAGCAAGCGAGCGAGCCAGGTATGAGAGCAAGTGAGCCAGACATGAGAGCAATCGAGCGAGCCAGATATGAGAGCAAGCGAGCGAGCCAGATATGAGAGCAAGCGAGCGAGCCAGATATGAGAGCGAGCCAGATAAGAGAGCGAACAAGACAAGAGAGCAAGCGAGCGAGCCAGATATGAGAGCGAGGGAGCCAGACATGAGAGCGAGCGAGCCAAACATGAGAGCAATCGAGCGAGCCAGATATGAGAGCAAGCGGGCGAGCCAGATATGAGAGCAAGCGAGCGAGCCAGTTATGCGAGCGAGCCAGACAAGAGAGCGAGCGAGCCAGATATGAGAGCAAGCGAGCGAGCCAGATATGAGAGCGAGTGAGCCAGACATGAGAGCAAGCGAGCGAGCCAAATATGAGAGCGAGCCAGACATGAGAGCGAGCCAGATATGAGAGCGAGCCAGATAAGAGAGCGAGCCAGAAAAGAGAGCAAGTGAGCGAGCCAGATATGAGAGCAAACGAGCGAGCCAGATATGAGAGCTAGCGAGCGAGCCAGATATGAGAGCAAGCGAGATAAGAGAGCGAGCCAGACAAGAGAGCAAGCGAGCGAGCCAGATATGAGAGCAAGAGAGCGAGCCAGATGAGAGCAAGCGAGCGAGCCAGATATGCGAGCGAGCGAGCCAGATAAGAGTGCGAGCCAGACAAGAGAGCAAGCGAGCGAGCCAGATATGCGAGCGAGCAAGCCAGATAAGAGAGTGAGCCAGACAAGAGAGCAAGCGAGCGAGCCAGATATGAGAGCGAGCGAGCCAGACATGAGAGCAAGCGAGCAAGGCAGGTATGAGAGCAAGCGAGCCAGACATGAGAGCAATCGAGCGAGCCAGATATGAGAGCGAGCGAGCCAGACATGAGAGCAAGCGAGCGAGCCAGATATGAGAGCGAGCGAGCCAGACATGAGAGCAAGCGAGCAAGCCAAATATGAGAGCGAGCCAGACATGAGAGTGAGCCAGATATGAGAGCGAGCCAGATAAGAGAGCGAGCCAGACAAGAGAGCAAGTGAGCGAGCCAGATATGAGAGCAAACGAGCTAGCCAGATATGAGAGCAAGCGAGCGAGCCAGATATGAGAGCGAGCGAGATAAGAGAGCGAGCCAGACAAGAGAGCAAGCGAGCGAGCCAGATATGAGAGCAAGCGAGCGAGCCAGATGAGAGCAAGCGAGCGAGCCAGATATGCGAGCGAGCGAGCCAGACAAGAGAGCAAGCGAGCGAGCCAGATATGCGAGCGAGCAAGCCAGATAAGAGAGTGAGCCAGACAAGAGAGCAAGCGAGCGAGCCAGATATGAGAGCTAGCGAGCGAGCCAGATATGAGAGCGAGCGAGATAAGAGAGCGAGCCAGACAAGAGAGCAAGCGAGCGAGCCAGATATGAGAGCAAGCGAGCGAGCCAGATGAGAGCAAGCGAGCGAGCCAGATATGCGAGCGAGCGAGCCAGATAAGAGAGCGAGCCAGACAAGAGAGCAAGCGAGCGAGCCAGATATGCGAGCGAGCAAGCCAGATAAGAGAGTGAGCCAGACAAGAGAGCAAGCGAGCGAGCCAGATATGCGAGCGAGCGAGCCAGATATGAGAGCGAGCGAGCCAGACATGAGAGCAAGCTAGTGAACCAGGTATGAGAGCAAGTGAGCCAGAAATGAGAGCAATCGAGCGAACCAGATATGAGAGCGAGCGAGCCAGACATGAGAGCGAGCGAGCGAGCCAGATATGAGAGCAAGCGAGCGAGCCAGATGAGAGCAAGCGAGCAAGCCAGATATGCGAGCGAGCGAGCCAGATAAGAGAGCGAGTCAGACAAGAGAGCAAGCGAGCGAGCCAGATATGCGAGCGAGCGAGCCAGATATGAGAGCGAGCGAGCCAAACATGAGAGCAAGCGAGCGAGCCAGGTATGAGAGCAAGTGGGCCAGACATGAGAGCAATCGAGCGAGCCAGATATGAGAGCGAGCCAGATAAGAGAGCGAGCCAGACAAGAGAGCAAGCGAGCGAGCCAGATATGAGAGCGAGCGAGGCAGACACGAGAGCAAGCGAGCGAGCCAGATATGAGAGCGAGCGAGACAGACATGAGAGCAAGCGAGCGAGCAAGATATGAGAGCGAGCGAGCCAGACATGAGAGCAAGCGAGCGAGCCAGATATGAGAGCGAGTGAGCCAGACATGAGGGCAAGCCAGCGAGAAAGATATGAGATCGAGCGAACCAGACATGAGAGCAAGCGAGCGAGCAAGATATGAGATCGACCGAGCCAGATATGCGAGCAAGTCAGATAAGAGAGCGAGCCAGACAAGAGAGCAAGTGAGCGAGCCAGATATGAGAGAAAGCGAGCGACCCAGATATGAGAGCGAGCGAGGTAAGAGAGCGAGCCAGACAAGAGAGCAAGCGAGCGAGCCAGATATGAGAGCAAGCGAGCGAGCCAGATATGAGAGCGAGCGAGCCAGACATGAGAGCAAGCGAGCGAGCCAGATATGAGAGCGAGCCAGACATGAGAGCAAGCGAGCGAGGCAGATATGAGAGCGAGCGAGACAGACATGAGAGCAAGCGAGCGAGCCAGATATGAGAGCGAGTGAGCCAGACATGAGGGCAAGCCAGCGAGAAAGATATGAGATCGAGCGAGCCAGTTATGCGAGCGAGCCAGATAAGAGAGCGAGCCAGACAAGAGAGCAAGTGAGCGAGCCAGATATGAGAGCAAGCGAGCGAGCCAGATGAGAGCAAGCGAGCGAGCCAGATATGCGAGCGAGCGAGCCAGATAAGAGAGCGAGCCAGACAAGAGAGCAAGCGAGCGAGCCAGATATGCGAGCGAGCAAGCCAGATAAGAGAGTGAGCCAGACAATAGAGCAAGCGAGCGAGCCAGATATGCAAGCGAGCGAGCCAGATATGAGAGCGAGCGAGCCAGACATGAGAGCAAGCGAGCAAGGCAGGTATGAGAGCAAGCGAGCCAGACAAGAGAGCAATCGAGCGAGCCAGATATGAGAGCGAGCGAGCCAGACATGAGAGCAAGCGAGCGAGCCAGATATGAGAGCGAGCGAGCCAGACATGAGAGCAAGCGAGCAAGCCAAATATGAGAGAGAGCCAGACATGAGAGCGAGCCAGATATGAGAGCGAGCCAGACAAGAGAGCAAGCGAGCGAGCCAGATATGAGAGCAAGCGAGCGAGCCAGATGAGAGCAAGCGAGCGAGCCAGATATGCGAGCGAGCGAGCCAGATAAGAGAGCGAGCCAGACAAGAGAGCAAGCGAGCGAGCCAGATATGCGAGCGGGCAAGCCAGATAAGAGAGTGAGCCAGACAAGAGAGCAAGCGAGCGAGCCAGATATGCAAGCGAGCGAGCCAGATATGAGAGCGAGCAAGCCAGACATGAGAGCAAGCGAGTGAGCCAGGTATGAGAGCAAGTGAGCCAGAAATGAGAGCAATCGAGCGAGCCAGATATGAGAGCGAGCGAGCCAGACATGAGAGCAAGCGAGCCAGATATGAGAGCAAGCGAGCCAGACATGAGAGCAAGCAAACGAGCCAGATATGAGAGCGATCGAGCCAGACATGAGAGCAAGCGAGCGAGCCAGATATGAGAGCGAGCGAGCCAGACATGAGAGCAAGCGAGCGAGCCAGATATGAGAGCGAGTGAGCCAGACATGAGAGCAAGCAAGCGAGCCAGATATGAGAGCGAGCCAGACATGAGAGCAAGCGAGCGAGCCAGATATGAGAGCAAGCGAGCGAGCCAGATGAGAGCAAGCGAGCAAGCCAGATATGCGAGCGAGCGAGCCAGATAAGAGAGCGAGTCAGACAAGAGAGCAAGCGAGCGAGCCAGATATGCGAGCGAGCGAGCCAGATATGAGAGCGAGCGAGCCAAACATGAGAGCAAGCGAGCGAGCCAGATATGAGAGCAAGTGAGCCAGACATGAGAGCAATCGAGCGAGCCAGATATGAGAGCGAGCGAGCCAGACATGAGAGCAAGCGAGCGAGCCAGATATGAGAGCGAGCGAGCCAGACATGAGAGCAAGCGAGCGAGCCAGGTATGAGAGCAAGTGAGCCAGACATGAGAGCAATCGAGCGAGCCAGATATGAGAGCGAGCGAGCCAGACATGAGAGCAAGCGAGCGAGTCAGATATAAGAGCAAGCGAGCCAGACATGAGAGCAAGCGAGCGAGCCAGATATGAGAGCGAGCCAGACATGAGAGCGAGCCAGATATGAGAGCGAGCCAGATAAGAGAGCGAGCCAGACAAGAGAGCAAGCGAGCGAGCCAGATATGAGAGCGAGCGAGCCAGACATGAGAGCAAGCGAGCGAGCCAGATATGAGAGCGAGCGAGCCAGACATGAGAGCAAGCGAGCGAGCCAAATATGAGAGCGAGCGAGACAGACATGAGAGCAAGCGAGCGAGCAAGATATGAGAGCGAGCGAGCCAGACATGAGAGCAAGCGAGCGAGCCAGATATGAGAGCGAGTGAGCCAGACATGAGGGCAAGCCAGCGAGAAAGATATGAGATCGAGCGAACCAGACATGAGAGCAAGCGAGCGAGCAAGATTTGAGATCGAGCGAGCCAGATATGCGAGCAAGTCAGATAAGAGAGCGAGCCAGACAAGAGAGCAAGTGAGCGAGCCAGATATGAGAGCAAGCGAGCGACCCAGTTATGAGAGCGAGCGAGGTAAGAGAGCGAGCCAGACAAGAGAGCAAGCGAGCGAGCCAGATATGAGAGCAAGCGAGCGAGCCAGATATGAGAGCGAGCGAGACAGGCATGAGAGCAAGCGAGCGAGCCAGATATGAGAGCGAGCCAGACATGAGAGCAAGCGAGCGAGGCAGATATGAGAGCGAGCGAGACAGACATGAGAGCAAGCGAGCAAGCAAGATATGAGAGCGAGCGAGCCAGACATGAGAGCAAGCGAGCGAGCCAGATATGAGAGCGAGTGAGCCAAACATGAGAGCAAGCCAGCGAGAAAGATATGAGATCGAGCGAGCCAGTTATGCGAGCGAGCCAGATAAGAGAGCGAGCCAGACAAGAGAGCAAGTGAGCGAGCCAGATATGAGAGCAAGCGAGCGAGCCAGATATGAGAGCAAGCGAGCGAGCCAGATATGAGAGCGAGCCAGTTAAGAGAGCGAACAAGACAAGAGAGCAAGCGAGCGAGCCAGATATGAGAGCGAGGGAGCCAGACATGAGAGCGAGCGAGCCAGACATGAGAGCAAGCGAGCGAGCAAGATATGAGAGCGAGCGAGCCAGACATGAGAGCAAGCGAGCGAGCCAGATATGAGAGCGAGTGAGCCAGACATGAGAGCAAGCGAGCGAGCAAGATATGAGATCGAGCGAGCCAGATATGCGAGCAAGTCAGATAAGAGAGCGAGCCAGACAAGAGAGTAAGTGAGCGAGCCAGATATGAGAGCGAGCGAGCCAGACATGAGAGCAAGCGAGCGAGCCAGGTATGAGAGCAAGTGAGCCAGACATGAGAGCAATCGAGCGAGCCAGATATGAGAGCGAGCGAGCCAGACATGAGAGCAAGCGAGCGAGTCAGATATAAGAGCAAGCGAGCCAGACATGAGAGCAAGCGAGCGAGCCAGATATGAGAGCGAGCCAGACATGAGAGCGAGCCAGATATGAGAGCGAGCAAGATAAGAGAGCGAGCCAGACAAGAGAGCAAGCGAGCGAGCCAGATATGAGAGCGAGCGAGCCAGACATGAGAGCAAGCGAGCGAGCCAGATATGAGAGCGAGCGAGCCAGACATGAGAGCAAGCGAGCGAGCCAAATATGAGAGCGAGCGAGACAGACATGAGAGCAAGCGAGCGAGCAAGATATGAGAGCGAGCGAGCCAGACATGAGAGCAAGCGAGCGAGCCAGATATGAGAGCGAGTGAGCCAGACATGAGGGCAAGCCAGCGAGAAAGATATGAGATCGAGCGAACCAGACATGAGAGCAAGCGAGCGAGCAAGATATGAGATCGAGCGAGCCAGATATGCGAGCAAGTCAGATAAGAGAGCGAGCCAGACAAGAGAGCAAGTGAGCGAGCCAGATATGAGAGCAAGCGAGCGACCCAGATATGAGAGCGAGCGAGGTAAGAGAGCGAGCCAGACAAGAGAGCAAGCGAGCGAGCCAGATATGAGAGCAAGCGAGCGAGCCAGATATGAGAGCGAGCGAGACAGGCATGAGAGCAAGCGAGCGAGCCAGATATGAGAGCGAGCCAGACATGAGAGCAAGCGAGCGAGGCAGATATGAGAGCGAGCGAGACAGACATGAGAGCAAGCGAGCAAGCAAGATATGAGAGCGAGCGAGCCAGACATGAGAGCAAGCGAGCGAGCCAGATATGAGAGCGAGTGAGCCAAACATGAGAGCAAGCCAGCGAGAAAGATATGAGATCGAGCGAGCCAGTTATGCGAGCGAGCCAGATAAGAGAGCGAGCCAGACAAGAGAGCAAGTGAGCGAGCCAGATATGAGAGCAAGCGAGCGAGCCAGATATGAGAGCAAGCGAGCGAGCCAGATATGAGAGCGAGCCAGTTAAGAGAGCGAACAAGACAAGAGAGCAAGCGAGCGAGCCAGATATGAGAGCGAGGGAGCCAGACATGAGAGCGAGCGAGCCAGACATGAGAGCAAGCGAGCGAGCAAGATATGAGAGCGAGCGAGCCAGACATGAGAGCAAGCGAGCGAGCCAGATATGAGAGCGAGTGAGCCAGACATGAGAGCAAGCGAGCGAGCAAGATATGAGATCGAGCGAGCCAGATATGCGAGCAAGTCAGATAAGAGAGCGAGCCAGACAAGAGAGTAAGTGAGCGAGCCAGATATGAGAGCGAGCGAGCCAGACATGAGAGCAAGCGAGCGAGCCAGGTATGAGAGCAAGTGAGCCAGACATGAGAGCAATCGAGCGAGCCAGATATGAGAGCAAGCGAGCGAGCCAGATATGAGAGCGAGCCAGATAAGAGAGCGAACAAGACAAGAGAGCAAGCGAGCGAGCCAGATATGAGAGCGAGGGAGCCAGACATGAGAGCGAGCGAGCCAGACATGAGAGCAATCGAGCGAGCCAGATATGAGAGCAAGCGAGCGAGCCAGATATGAGAGCAAGCGAGCGAGCCAGTTATGCGAGCGAGCCAGACAAGAGAGCGAGCGAGCCAGATATGAGAGCAAGCGAGCGAGCCAGATATGAGAGCGAGTGAGCCAGACATGAGAGCAAGCGAGCGAGCCAAATATGAGAGCGAGCCAGACATGAGAGCGAGCCAGATATGAGAGCGAGCCAGATAAGAGAGCGAGCCAGACAAGAGAGCAAGTGAGTGAGCCAGATATGAGAGCAAACGAGCGAGCCAGATATGAGAGCTAGCGAGCGAGCCAGATATGAGAGCGAGCGATATAAGAGAGCGAGCCAGACAAGAGAGCAAGCGAGCGAGCCAGATATGAGAGCAAGAGAGCGAGCCAGATGAGAGCAAGCGAGCGAGCCAGATATGCGAGCGAGCGAGCCAGATAAGAGAGCGAGCCAGACAAGAGAGCAAGCTAGCGAGCCAGATATGCGAGCGAGCAAGCCAGATAAGAGAGTGAGCCAGAAAAGAGAGCAAGCGAGCGAGCCAGATATGCGAGCGAGCGAGCCAGATATGAGAGCGAGCGAGCCAGACATGAGAGCAAGCGAGCAAGGCAGGTATGAGAGCAAGCGAGCCAGACATGAGAGCAATCGAGCGAGCCAGATATGAGAGCGAGCGAGCCAGACATGAGAGCAAGCGAGCGAGCCAGATATGAGAGCGAGCGAGCCAGACATGAGAGCAAGCGAGCAAGCCAAATATGAGAGCGAGCCAGACATGAGAGTGAGCCAGGTATGAGAGCGAGCCAGATAAGAGAGCGAGCCAGACAAGAGAGCAAGTGAGCGAGCCAGATATGAGAGCAAACGAGCTAGCCAGATATGAGAGCAAGCGAGCGAGCCAGATATGAGAGCGAGCGAGATAAGAGAGCGAGCCACACAAGAGAGCAAGCGAGCGAGCCAGATATGAGAGCAAGCGAGCGAGCCAGATGAGAGCAAGCGAGCGAGCCAGATATGCGAGCGAGCGAGCCAGATATGAGAGCGAGCGAGCCAGACTTGAGAGCAAGCTAGTGAGCCAGGTATGAGAGCAAGTGAGCCAGAAATGAGAGCAATCGAGCAAGCCAGATATGAGAGCGAGCGAGCCAGACATGAGAGCGAGCGAGCGAGCCAGATATGAGAGCAAGCGAGCGAGCCAGATGAGAGCAAGCGAGCCAGATATGAGAGCGAGGGAGCCAGATATGCGAGCGAGCGAGCCAGATAAGAGAGCGAGTCAGACAAGAGAGCAAGCGAGCGAGCCAGATATGCGAGCGAGCGAGCCAGATATGAGAGCGAGCGAGCCAAACATGAGAGCAAGCGAGCGAGCCAGGTATGAGAGCAAGTGGGCCAGACATGAGAGCAATCGAGCGAGCCAGATATGAGAGCAAGCGAGCCAGACATGAGAGCAAGCGAGCGAGCCAGATATGAGAGCGAGCGAGCCAGACATGAGAGCAAGCGAGCGAGCCAGGTATGAGAGCAAGTGAGCCAGACATGAGAGCAATCCAGCGAGCCAGATATGAGAGCGAGCGAGCCAGACATGAGAGCAAGCGAGCGAGTCAGATATGAGAGCAAGCGAGCCAGACATGAGAGCAAGCGAGCGAGCCAGATATGAGAGCGAGCCAGACATGAGAGCGAGCCAGATATGAGAGCGAGCCAGATAAGAGAGCGAGCCAGACAAGAGAGCAAGCGAGCGAGCCAGATATGCGAGCGAGCGAGCCAGATATGAGAGCGAGCGAGACAAACATGAGAGCAAGCGAGCGAGCCAGGTATGAGAGCAAGTGAGCCAGACATGAGAGCAATCGAGCGAGCCAGGTATGAGAGCAAGTGAGCCAGACATGAGAGCAATCGAGCGAGCCAGATATGAGAGCGAGCAAGCCAGACATGAGAGCAAGCGAGCGAGTCAGATATGAGAGCAAGCGAGCCAGACATGAGAGCAAGCGAGCGAGCCAGATATGAGAGCGAGCCAGACATGAGAGCGAGCCAGATATGAGAGCGAGCCAGATAAGAGAGCGAGCCAGACAAGAGAGCAAGCGAGCGAGCCAGATATGAGAGCGAGCCAGACATGAGAGCAAGCGAGCGAGCCAGATATGAGAGCGAGCGAGGCAGACACGAGAGCAAGCGAGCGAGCCAGATATGAGAGCGAGCGAGACAGACATGAGAGCAAGCGAGCGAGCAAGATATGAGAGCGAGCGAGCCAGACATGAGAGCAAGCGAGCGAGCCAGATATGAGAGCGAGTGAGCCAGACATGAGGGCAAGCCAGCGAGAAACATATGAGATCGAGCGAACCAGACATGAGAGCAAGCGAGCGAGCAAGATATGAGATCGACCGAGCCAGATATGCGAGCAAGTCAGATAAGAGAGCGAGCCAGACAAGAGAGCAAGCGAGCGAGCCAGATATGAGAGCGAGCCAGACATGAGAGCAAGCGAGCGAGCCAGATATGAGAGCGAGCGAGGCAGACACGAGAGCAAGCGAGCGAGCCAGATATGAGAGCGAGCGAGCCAGACAAGAGAGCAAGTGAGCGATCCAGATATGAGAGCAAGCGAGCGAGCCAGATATGAGAGCGAGCGAGCCAGACATGAGAGCAAGCGAGTGAGCCAGATATGAGAGCGAGCCAGACATGAGAGCAAGCGAGCGAGGCAGATATGAGAGCGAGCGAGCCAGACATGAGAGCAAGCGAGCGAGCCAGATATGAGAGCGAGTGAGCCAAACATGAGAGCAAGCCAGCGAGAAAGATATGAGATCGAGCGAGCCAGTTATGCGAGCGAGCCAGATAAGAGAGTGAGCCAGACAAGAGAGCAAGTGAGCGAGCCAGATATGAGAGCAAGCGAGCGAAACAGATATGAGAGCAAGCGAGCGAGCCAGATATGAGAGCGAGCCAGATAAGAGAGCGAACAAGACAAGAGAGCAAGCGAGCGAGCCAGATATGAGAGCGAGGGAGCCAGACATGAGAGCGAGCGAGCCAGACATGAGAGCAAGCGAGCGAGCTAGATATGAGAGCGAGTGAGCCAGACATGAGAGCAAGCGAGCGAGCAAGATATGAGATCGAGCGAGTCAGATATGCGAGCAAGTCAGATAAGAGAGCGAGCCGGACAAGAGAGCAAGTGAGCGAGCCAGATATGCGAGCAAGTCAGATAAGAGAGCGAGCCAGACAAGAGAGCAAGTGAGCGAGCCAGATATGAGAGCGAGCGAGCCAGACATGAGAGCAAGCGAGCGAGCTAGGTATGAGAGCAAGTGAGCCAGACATGAGAGCAATCGAGCGAGCCAGATATGAGAGCAAGCGAGCGAGCCAGATATGTGAGCAAGCGAGCGAGCCAGATATGAGAGCGAGCCAGATAAGAGAGCGAACAAGTCAAGAGAGCAAGTGAGCGAGCCAGATATGAGAGCGAGCCAGATAAGAGAGCGAACAAGACAAGAGAGCAAGCGAGCGAGCCAGATATGAGAGCGAGCGAGGCAGACACGAGAGCAAGCGAGGGAGCCAGACATGAGAGCGAGCGAGCCAGACATGAGAGCAATCGAGCGAGCCAGATATGAGAGCGAGCGAGGCAGACACGAGAGCAAGCGAGCGAGCCAGATATGAGAGCGAGCGAGCCAGACAAGAGAGCAAGTGAGCGATCCAGATATGAGAGCAAGCGAGCGAGCCAGATATGAGAGCGAGCGAGCCAGACATGAGAGCAAGCGAGTGAGCCAGATATGAGAGCGAGCCAGACATGAGAGCAAGCGAGCGAGTCAGATATGAGAGCAAGCGAGCCAGACATGAGAGCAAGCGAGCGAGCCAGATATGAGAGCGAGCCAGACATGAGAGCGAGCCAGATATGAGAGCGAGCCAGATAAGAGAGCGAGCCAGACAAGAGAGCAAGCGAGCGAGCCAGATATGCGAGCGAGCGAGCCAGATATGAGAGCGAGCGAGACAAACATGAGAGCAAGCGAGCGAGCCAGGTATGAGAGCAAGTGAGCCAGACATGAGAGCAATCGAGCGAGCCAGGTATGAGAGCAAGTGAGCCAGACATGAGAGCAATCGAGCGAGCCAGATATGAGAGCGAGCAAGCCAGACATGAGAGCAAGCGAGCGAGTCAGATATGAGAGCAAGCGAGCCAGACATGAGAGCAAGCGAGCGAGCCAGATATGAGAGCGAGCCAGACATGAGAGCGAGCCAGATATGAGAGCGAGCCAGATAAGAGAGCGAGCCAGACAAGAGAGCAAGCGAGCGAGCCAGATATGAGAGCGAGCCAGACATGAGAGCAAGCGAGCGAGCCAGATATGAGAGCGAGCGAGGCAGACACGAGAGCAAGCGAGCGAGCCAGATATGAGAGCGAGCGAGACAGACATGAGAGCAAGCGAGCGAGCAAGATATGAGAGCGAGCGAGCCAGACATGAGAGCAAGCGAGCGAGCCAGATATGAGAGCGAGTGAGCCAGACATGAGGGCAAGCCAGCGAGAAACATATGAGATCGAGCGAACCAGACATGAGAGCAAGCGAGCGAGCAAGATATGAGATCGACCGAGCCAGATATGCGAGCAAGTCAGATAAGAGAGCGAGCCAGACAAGAGAGCAAGCGAGCGAGCCAGATATGAGAGCGAGCCAGACATGAGAGCAAGCGAGCGAGCCAGATATGAGAGCGAGCGAGGCAGACACGAGAGCAAGCGAGCGAGCCAGATATGAGAGCGAGCGAGCCAGACAAGAGAGCAAGTGAGCGATCCAGATATGAGAGCAAGCGAGCGAGCCAGATATGAGAGCGAGCGAGCCAGACATGAGAGCAAGCGAGTGAGCCAGATATGAGAGCGAGCCAGACATGAGAGCAAGCGAGCGAGGCAGATATGAGAGCGAGCGAGCCAAACATGAGAGCAAGCCAGCGAGAAAGATATGAGATCGAGCGAGCCAGTTATGCGAGCGAGCCAGATAAGAGAGTGAGCCAGACAAGAGAGCAAGTGAGCGAGCCAGATATGAGAGCAAGCGAGCGAAACAGATATGAGAGCAAGCGAGCGAGCCAGATATGAGAGCGAGCCAGATAAGAGAGCGAACAAGACAAGAGAGCAAGCGAGCGAGCCAGATATGAGAGCGAGGGAGCCAGACATGAGAGCGAGCGAGCCAGACATGAGAGCAAGCGAGCGAGCTAGATATGAGAGCGAGTGAGCCAGACATGAGAGCAAGCGAGCGAGCAAGATATGAGATCGAGCGAGTCAGATATGCGAGCAAGTCAGATAAGAGAGCGAGCCGGACAAGAGAGCAAGTGAGCGAGCCAGATATGCGAGCAAGTCAGATAAGAGAGCGAGCCAGACAAGAGAGCAAGTGAGCGAGCCAGATATGAGAGCGAGCGAGCCAGACATGAGAGCAAGCGAGCGAGCTAGGTATGAGAGCAAGTGAGCCAGACATGAGAGCAATCGAGCGAGCCAGATATGAGAGCAAGCGAGCGAGCCAGATATGTGAGCAAGCGAGCGAGCCAGATATGAGAGCGAGCCAGATAAGAGAGCGAACAAGTCAAGAGAGCAAGTGAGCGAGCCAGATATGAGAGCGAGCCAGATAAGAGAGCGAACAAGACAAGAGAGCAAGCGAGCGAGCCAGATATGAGAGCGAGCGAGGCAGACACGAGAGCAAGCGAGGGAGCCAGACATGAGAGCGAGCGAGCCAGACATGAGAGCAATCGAGCGAGCCAGATATGAGAGCGAGCGAGGCAGACACGAGAGCAAGCGAGCGAGCCAGATATGAGAGCGAGCGAGCCAGACAAGAGAGCAAGTGAGCGATCCAGATATGAGAGCAAGCGAGCGAGCCAGATATGAGAGCGAGCGAGCCAGACATGAGAGCAAGCGAGTGAGCCAGATATGAGAGCGAGCCAGACATGAGAGCAAGCGAGCGAGGCAGATATGAGAGCGAGCGAGCCAGACATGAGAGCAAGCGAGCGAGCCAGATATGAGAGCGAGTGAGCCAAACATGAGAGCAAGCCAGCGAGAAAGATATGAGATCGAGCGAGCCAGTTATGCGAGCGAGCCAGATAAGAGAGTGAGCCAGACAAGAGAGCAAGTGAGCGAGCCAGATATGAGAGCAAGCGAGCGAAACAGATATGAGAGCAAGCGAGCGAGCCAGATATGAGAGCGAGCCAGATAAGAGAGCGAACAAGACAAGAGAGCAAGCGAGCGAGCCAGATATGAGAGCGAGGGAGCCAGACATGAGAGCGAGCGAGCCAGACATGAGAGCAAGCGAGCGAGCTAGATATGAGAGCGAGTGAGCCAGACATGAGAGCAAGCGAGCGAGCAAGATATGAGATCGAGCGAGTCAGATATGCGAGCAAGTCAGATAAGAGAGCGAGCCGGACAAGAGAGCAAGTGAGCGAGCCAGATATGCGAGCAAGTCAGATAAGAGAGCGAGCCAGACAAGAGAGCAAGTGAGCGAGCCAGATATGAGAGCGAGCGAGCCAGACATGAGAGCAAGCGAGCGAGCTAGGTATGAGAGCAAGTGAGCCAGACATGAGAGCAATCGAGCGAGCCAGATATGAGAGCAAGCGAGCGAGCCAGATATGTGAGCAAGCGAGCGAGCCAGATATGAGAGCGAGCCAGATAAGAGAGCGAACAAGTCAAGAGAGCAAGTGAGCGAGCCAGATATGAGAGCGAGCCAGATAAGAGAGCGAACAAGACAAGAGAGCAAGCGAGCGAGCCAGATATGAGAGCGAGCGAGGCAGACACGAGAGCAAGCGAGGGAGCCAGACATGAGAGCGAGCGAGCCAGACATGAGAGCAATCGAGCGAGCCAGATATGAGAGCAAGCGAGCGAGCCAGATATGAGAGCAAGCGAGCGAGCCAGTTATGCGAGCGAGCCAGATAAGAGAGCGAGCGAGATAAGAGAGCGAGCCAGACAAGAGAGCAAGTGAGCGAGCCAGATATGAGAGCAAGCGAGCGAGCCAGATGAGAGAAAGCGAGCGAGCCAGATATGCGAGCGAGCGAGCCAGATAAGAGAGCGAGCCAGACAAGAGAGCAAGCGAGCGAGCCAGATATGCGAGCGAGCAAGCCAGATAAGAGAGTGAGCCAGACAAGAGAGCAAGCGAGCGAGCCAGATATGCGAGCGAGCGAGCCAGATATGAGAGCGAGCGAGCCAGACATAAGAGCAAGCGAGCAAGGCAGGTATGAGAGCAAGCGAGCCAGACATGAGAGCAATCGAGCGAGCCAGATATGAGAGCGAGCGAGCCAGACATGAGAGCAAGCGAGCGAGCCAGATATGAGAGCGAGCGAGCCAGACATGAGAGCAAGCGAGCAAGCCAAATATGAGAGCGAGCCAGACATGAGAGCGAGCCAGATATGAGAGCGAGCCAGATAAGAGAGCGAGCCAGATATGAGAGCAAACGAGCGAGCCAGATATGAGAGCAAGCGAGCGAGCCAGATATGAGAGCGAGCGAGATAAGAGAGCGAGCCAGACAAGAGAGCAAGCGAGCGAGCCAGATATGAGAGCAAGCGAGCGAGCCAGATGAGAGCAAGCGAGCGAGCCAGATATGCGAGCGAGCGAGCCAGATAAGAGAGCGAGCCAGACAAGAGAGCAAGCGAGCGAGCCAGATATGCAAGCGAGCGAGCCAGATATGAGAGCGAGCGAGCCAGACATGAGAGCAAGCGAGTGAGCCAGGTATGAGAGCAAGTGAGCCAGAAATGAGAGCAATCGAGCGAGCCAGATATGAGAGCGAGCGAGCCAGACATGAGAGCAAGCGAGCGAGCCAGATATGAGAGCAAGCGAGCCAGACATGAGAGCAAGCGAACGAGCCAGATATGAGAGCGATCGAGCCAGACATGAGAGCAAGCGAGCGAGCCAGATATGAGAGCGAGCGAGCCAGACATGAGAGCAAGCGAGCGAGCCAGATATGAGAGAAAGTGAACCAGACATGATTGCAAGCCAGCGAGAAAGATATGAGATCGAGCGAACCAGACATGAGAGCAAGCGAGCGAGCAAGATATGAGATCGAGCGAGCCAGATATGCGAGCAAGTCAGATAAGAGAGCGAGCCAGACAAGAGAGCAAGTGAGCGAGCCAAATATGAGAGCAAGCGAGTGAGCCAGATATGAGAGCAAGCGAGCGACCCAGATATGAGAGCGAGCGAGCCAGACATGAGAGCAAGCGAGCGAGCCAGATATGAGAGCGAGTGAGTAAGACATGAGAGCAAGCGAGCGAGCAAGATATGAGATCGAGCGAGCCAGATATGCGAGCAAGTCAGATAAGAGAGCGAGCCAGACAAGAGAGCAAGTGAGTGAGCCAGATATGAGAGCAAGCGAGCGAGCCAGATATGAGAGCAAGCGAGCGAGCCAGATATGAGAGCGAGCGAGATAAGAGAGAGAGCCAGACAAGAGAGCAAGCGAGCCAGATATGAGAGCGAGGGAGCCAGATATGCGAGCGAGCGAGCCGGTTAAGAGAGTGAGCCAGACAAGAGAGCAAGCGAGCGAGCCAGATATGCAAGCGAGCGAGCCAGATAAGAGAGCGAACCAGACAAGAGAGCAAGCGAGCGAGCCAGATATGAGAGCAAGAGAGCGAGCCAGATATGAGAGCGAGCGAGCCAGACATGAGAGCAAGCGAGCGAGCAAGATATGAGAGCGAGCGAGCCAGACATGAGAGCAAGCGAGCGAGCCAGATATGAGAGCGAGTGAGCCAGACATGAGTGCAAGCCAGCGAGAAAGATATGAGATCGAGCGAGTCAGTTATGCTAGCGAGCCAGATAAGAGAGCGAGCCAGACAAGAGAGCAAGTGAGCGAGCCAGATATGAGAGCAAGCGAGCGAGCAAAAAATGAGAGCAAGCGAGCGAGCCAGATATGAGAGCGAGCGAGATAAGAGAGCGAGCCAGACAAGAGAGCAAGCGAGCGAGCCAGATATGAGAGCGAGGGAGCCAGATATGCGAGCGAGCCAGATAAGAGAGTGAGCCAGACAAGAGAGCAAGTGAGCGAGCCAGATATGCGAGCGAGCCAGATATGAGAGCGAGCGAGCCAGACATGAGAGCAAGCGAGCGAGCCAGGTGTGAGAGCAAGCGAGCCAGACATGAGAGCAAGCGAGCGAGCCATATATGAGAGCGAGCGAGCCAGACATGAGAGCAAGCGAGCGAGCCAGGTGTGAGAGCAAGCGAGTCAGACATGAGAGCAAGCGAGCGAGCCATATATGAGAGCAAGCGAGCCACACATGAGAGCAAGCGAGCGAGCCAGATATGAGAGCGAGCGAGAAAGACATGAGAGCAAGCAAGCGAGCCAGATATGAGAGCGAGCCAGACATGAGAGCAAGCGAGCGAGCCAGATATGAGAGCGAGTGAGCCAGACATGAGAGCAAGCCAGCGAGAAAGATATGAGATCGAGCGAGCCAGTTATGCGAGCGAGCCAGATAAGTGAGCGAGCCAGACAAGAGAGCAAGTGAGCGAGCCAGATATGAGAGCAAGCGAGCGAGCCAGATATGAGAGCAAGCGAGCGAGCCAGATATGAGAGCGAGCGAGATAAGAGAGCGAGCCAGACAAGAGAGCAAGCGAGCGAGCCAGATATGAGAGCGAGGGAGCCAGATATGCGAGCGAGCGAGCCAGATAAGAGAGTGAGCCAGACAAGAGAGCAAGCGAGCGAGCCAGATATGCGAGCGAGTGAGCCAGATATGAGAGAAAGCGAGCCAGACATGAGAGCAAGCGAGCGAGCCAGGTGTGAGAGCAAGCGAGCCAGACATGAGAGCAAGCGAGCGAGCCAGATATAAGAGCAAGCGAGCCAGACATGAGAGCAAGCGAGCGAGCCAGATATGAGAGCAATCGAGCCAGACATGAGAGCAAGCGAGCGAGCCAGATATGAGAGCGAGCGAGCCAGACATGAGAGCAAGCGAGCGAGCCAGATATGAGAGCGAGTGAGCCAGACATGAGAGCAAGCGAGCGAGCCAGATATGAGAGCGAGCCAGACATGAGAGCAAGCGAGCGAGCAAGATATGAGAGCGAGCCAGATAAGAGAGCGAACAAGACAAGAGAGCAAGCGAGCGAGCCCGATATGAGAGCGAGGGAGCCAGACATGAGAGCGAGCGAGCCAGACATGAGAGCAAGAGAGCGAGCCAGATATGAGAGCGAGTGAGCCAGACATGAGAGCAAGCGAGCGAGCAAGATATGAGATCGAGCGAGCCAGATATGCGAGAAAGTCAGATAAGAGAGCGAGCCAGACAAGAGAGCAAGTGATCGAGCCAGATATGAGAGCAAGCGAGCGAGCCAGATATGAGAGCGAGCGAGATAAGAGAGCGAGCCAGACAAGAGAGCAAGCGAGCCAGATATGAGAGCAAGCGAGCGAGCCAGATATGAGAGCGAGGGAGCCAGATATGCGAGCGAGCGAGCCAGATAAGAGAGTGAGCCAGACAAGAGAGCAAGCGGGCGAGCCAGATATGCAAGCGAGCGAGCCAGATAAGAGAGCGAACCAGACAAGAGAGCAAGCGAGCGAGCCAGATATAAGAGCAAGCGAGCGAGCCAGATATGAGAGCGAGCGAGATAAGAGAGCGAGCCAGACAGGAGAGCAAGCAAGCGAGCCAGATATGAGAGCAAGCGAGCGAGCCAGATGAGAGCAAGCGAGCAAGCCAGATATGCCAGCGAGCGAGCCAGATAAGAGAGCGAGTCAGACAAGAGAGCAAGCGAACGAGCCAGATATGCAAGCGAGCGAGCCAGATATGAGAGCGAGCGAGCCAGACTTGAGAGCAAGCGAGCGAGCCATGTATGAGAGCAAGTTAGCCAGACATGAGAGCAATCGAGCGAGCCAGATATGAGAGCGAGCGAGCCAGACATGAGAGCAAGCTAGCGAGCCAGGTATGAGAGCAAGTGAGCCAGACATGAGAGCAATCGAGCGAGCCAGATATGAGAGCGAGCGAGCCAGACATGAGAGCAAGCGAGCGAGCCAGATATGAGAGCGATCGAGCCAGACATGAAAGCAAGCGAGCGAGCAAGATATGAGATCGAGCGAGCCAGATATGAGAGCAAGCGAGCGAGCCAGATGAGAGCAAGCGAGCAAGCCAGATATGCCAGCGAGCGAGCCAGATAAGAGAGCGAGTCAGACAAGAGAGCAAGCGAGCGAGCCAGATATGCGAGCGAGCGAGCCAGATATGAGAGCGAGCCAGACAAGAGAGCAAGCGAGCGAGCCAGATATGAGAGTGAGCGAGCCAGACATGAGAGCAAGCTAGCGAGCCAGGTATGAGAGCAAGCGAGCGAGCCAGATATGAGAGCAAGCGAGCGAGCCAGATATGAGAGCGAGCGAGATAAGAGAGCGAGCCAGACAAGAGAGCAAGCGAGCGAGCCAGATATGAGAGCAAGCGAGCGAGACAGATATGAGAGCGAGCGAGCCAGACATGAGAGCAAACGAGCGAGCCAGATATGAGAGCGAGCGAGCCAGACATGAGAGCAAGCGAGCGAGCCAGATATGAGAGCGAGCGAGACAGACATGAGAGCAAGCGAGCGAGCCAGATATGAGAGCGAGCCTGACATGAGAGCAAGCGAGCGAGCCAGATATGAGAGCGAGTGAGCCAGACATGAGAGCAAGCCAGCGAGAAAGATATGAGATCGAGCGAGCCAGTTATGTGAGCGAGCCAGATAAGAGAGCAAGCCAGACAAGAGAGCAAGTGAGCGAGCCAGATATGAGAGCAAGCGAGCGAGCCAGATATGAGAGCAAGCGAGCGAGCCAGATATGAGAGCGAGGGAGCCAGATATGCGAGCGAGTGAGCCAGATAAGAGAGTGAGCCAGACAAGAGAGCAAGCGAGCGAGCCAGATATGCGAGCGAGCGAGCAAGATATGAGAGAAAGCGAGCCAGACATGAGAGCAAGCGAGCGAGCCAGATATAAGAGCAAGCGAGCCAGACATGAGAGCAAGCGAGCGAACCAGATATGAGAGCGATCGAGCCAGACATGAGAGCAAGCGAGCGAGCCAGATATGAGAGCGAGCGAGCCAGACATGAGAGCAGGCGAGCGAGCCAGATATGAGAGCGAGTGAGCCAGACATGAGAGCAAGCGAGCGAGCCAGATATGAGAGCGAGCCAGACATGAGAGCAAGCGAGCGAGCAAGATATGAGAGCGAGCCAGATAAGAGAGCGAACAAGACAAGAGAGCAAGCGAGCGAGCCAGATATGAGAGCGAGGGAGCCAGACATGAGAGCGAGCGAGCCAGACATGAGAGCAAGCGAGCGAGCAAGATATGAGAGCGAGCGAGCCAGACATGAGAGTAAGCGAGCGAGCCAGATATGAGAGCGAATGAGCCAGACATGAGAGCAAGCGAGCGAGCAAGATATGAGATCGAGCGAGCCAGATATGCGAGCAAGTCAGATAAGAGAGCGAGCCAGACAAGAGAGCAAGTGAGCGAGCCAGATATGAGAGCAAGCGAGCGAGCGAGCCAGATATGAGAGCGAGCGAGATAAGAGAGCGAGCCAGACAAGAGAGCAAGCAAGCGAGCCAGATATGAGAGCAAGCAAGCGAGCCAGATATGCAAGCGAGCAAGCCAGATAAGAGAGCGAACCAGACAAGAGAGCAAGCGAGCGAGCCAGATATGAGAGCGAGCGAGCCAGACATGAGAGCAAGCTAGCGAGCCAGATATGAGAGCGAGCGAGCCAGACATGAGAGCAAGCGAGCGAGCCAGATATGAGAGCAAGCAAGCGAGCCAGATATGCAAGCGAGCAAGCCAGATAAGAGAGCGAACCAGACAAGAGAGCAAGCGAGCGAGCCAGATATGAGAGCGAGCGAGCCAGACATGAGAGCAAGCGAGTGAGCCAGATATGAGAGCGAGTGAGCCAGACATGAGAGCAAGCCAGCGAGAAAGATATGAGATCGAGCGAACCAGACAAGAGAGCAAGTGAGCGAGCCAGATATGAGAGCAAGCGAGCGAGGCAGATATGAGAGCAAGCGAGCGAGCCAGATATGAGAGCGAGCGAGATAAGAGAGCGAGCCAGACAAGAGAGCAAGCGAGCGAGACAGATATGGGAGCGAGCGAGCCAGACATGAGAGCAAGCGAGCGAGCCAGATATGAGAGCGAGCCAGACATGAGAGCAAGCGAGCGAGCCAGATATGAGAGCGAGACAGACATGAGAGAAAGCGAGCGAGCAAGATATGAGAGCGAGCGAGCCAGACATGAGAGCAAGCGAGCGAGCCAGATATGAGAGCGAGTGAGCCAGACATGAGAGCAAGCCAGCGAGAAAGATATGAGATCGAGCGAGCCAGTTATGCGAGCGAGCCAGATAAGAGAGCGAGCCAAACAAGAGAGCAAGTGAGCGAGCCAGATATGAGAGCAAGCGAGCGAGCCAGATATGAGAGCAAGCGAGCGAGCCAGATATGAGAGCGAGCGAGATAAGAGAGCGAGCCAGACAAGAGAGCAAGCGAGCGAGCCAGATATGAGAGCAAGCGAGCCAGATATGAGAGCGAGGGAGCCAGATATGCGAGCGAGCGAGTCAGATAAGAGAGTGAGCCAGACAAGAGAGCAAGCGAGCGAGCCAGATGTGAGAGCGAGCCAGACATGAGAGCAAGCGAGCGAGCCAGGTGTGAGAGCAAGCGAGCCAGACATGAGAGCAAGCGAGCGAGCCAGATATGAGAGCAAGCGAGCCAGACATGAGAGCAA
Organism: Hyla sarda; assembly: GCF_029499605.1. Classification (NCBI taxonomy): domain Eukaryota; kingdom Metazoa; phylum Chordata; class Amphibia; order Anura; family Hylidae; genus Hyla; species Hyla sarda. The sequence continues at coordinate 66,462,791 of NC_079199.1, forward strand.
GGGAGCGAGCCAGATATGAGAGCGATCGAGCCAGACATGAGAGCAAGCGAGCGAGCCAGATATGAGAGCGAGTGAGCCAGACATGAGAGCAAGCGAGCGAGCCAGATATGAGAGCGAGCCAGACATGAGAGCAAGCGAGCGAGCAAGATATGAGAGCGAGCCAGATAAGAGAGCGAACAAGACAAGAGAGCAAGGGAGCGAGCCAGATATGAGAGCGAGGGAGCCAGACATGAGAGCGAGCGAGCCAGACATGAGAGCAAGAGAGCGAACCAGATATGAGAGCGAGTGAGCCAGACATGAGAGCAAGCGAGCGAGCAAGATATGAGATCGAGCGAGCCAGATATGCGAGAAAGTCAGATAAGAGAGCGAGCCAGACAAGAGAGCAAGTGAGCGAGCCAGATATGAGAGCAAGCGAGCGAGCCAGATAGGAGAGCGAGCGAGATAAGAGAGCGAGCCAGACAAGAGAGCAAGCGAGCCAGATATGAGAGCAAGCGAGCGAGCCAGATATGAGAGCGAGGGAGCCAGATATGCGAGCGAGCGAGCCAGATAAGAGAGTGAGCCAGACAATAGAGCAAGCGAGCAAGCCAGATATGCAAGCGAGCGAGCCAGATAAGAGAGCGAACCAGACAAGAGAGCAAGCGAGCGAGCCAGATATGAGAGCAAGCGAGCAAGCCAGATATGAGAGCGAGCGAGATAAGAGAGCGAGTCAGACAAGAGAGCAAGCGAGCGAGCCAGATATGCGAGCGAGCGAGCCAGATATGAGAGCGAGCGAGCCAGACATGAGAGCAAGCGAGCGAGCCATGTATGAGAGCAAGTGAGCCAGACATGAGAGCAATCGAGCGAGCCAGATATGAGAGTGAGCGAGCCAGACATGAGAGCAAGCGAGCGAGCCAGATATGAGAGCGAGCGAGCCAGACATGAGAGCAAGCTAGCGAGCCAGGTATGAGAGCAAGTGAGCCAGACATGAGAGCAATCGAGCGAGCCAGATATGAGAGCGAGCGAGCCAGACATGAGAGCAAGCGAGCGAGTCAGATATGAGAGCAAGCGAGCCAGACATGAGAGCAAGCGAGCGAGTCAGATATGGATATGAGAGCGATCGAGCCAGACATGAAAGCAAGCGAGCGAGCAAGATATGAGATCGAGCGAGCCAGACATGAGAGCAAGCGAGCGAGCCAGATATGAGAGCGAGCGAGCCAGACATGAGAGGAAGCGAGCGAGCCAGATATGAGAGGGAGCGAGACAGACATGAGAGCAAGCGAGCGAGCCAGATATGAGAGCGAGGGAGCCAGACATGAGAGCAAGCGAGCGAGCCAGATATGAGAGTGAGCGAGCCAGACATGAGAGCAAGCCAGCGAGCCAGATATGAGAGCAAGCGAGCGAGCCATATATGAGAGCAAGCGAGCCAGACATGAGAGCAAGCGAGCGAGCCAGATATGAGAGCGAGCGAGCCGGACATGAGAGCAAGCGAGCGAGCAAGATATGAGAGCGAGCGAGCCAGACATGAGAGCAATCGAGCCAGCCAGATATGACAGCAAGCGAGCCAGACATGAGAGCAAGCGAGCGAGCCAGATATGAGAGCGAGGGAGCCAGACATGAGAGCAAGCGAGCGAGCCAGATATGAGAGTGAGCGAGCCAGACATGAGAGCAAGCGAGCGAGCCAGATATGAGAGCAAGCGAGCGAGCCATATATGAGAGCAAGCGAGCCAGACATGAGAGCAAGCGAGCGAGCCAGATATGAGAGCGATCGAGCCAGACATGAGAGCAAGCGAGCGAGCAAGATATGAGAGTGAGCAAGCCACACATGAGAGCAAGCGAGCGAGCCAGATGTGAGAGCGAGCGAGCCGGACATGAGAGCAAGCGAGCGAGCAAGATATGAGAGCGAGCGAGCCAGACATGAGAGCAAGTGAGCCAGATATGAGAGCGAGTGAGCCAGACATGAGAGCAAGCGAGCGAGCAAGATATGAGATCGAGCGAGCCAGATATGCGAGCAAGTCAGATAAGAGAGCGAGACAGACAAGAGAGCAAGTGAGCGAGCCAGATATGAGAGCAAGCGAGCGAGCCAGATATAAGAGCAAGCGAGCGAGCCAGATATGAGAGCGAGCGAGATAAGAGAGCGAGCCAGACAAGAAAGCAAGCGAGCGAGCCAGATATGAGAGCAAGCGAGCCAGATAAGAGAGCGAATCAGACAAGAGAGCAAGCGAGCGAGCCAGATATGAGAGCGAGCGAGCCAGACATGAGAGCAAGCGAGCGAGCCAGATATGAGAGGAAGCGAGCAAGCCAGATATGAGAGCGAGCGAGACAGACATGAGAGCAAGCGAGCGAGCCAGATATGAGAGCGAGGGAGCCAGACATGAGAGCAAGCGAGCGAGCCAGATATGAGAGTGAGCGAGCCAGACATGAGAGCAAGCGAGCGAGCCAGATGAGAGCGAGCGAGCCAGACATGAGAGCAAGCGAGCGAGCAAGATATGAGAGCGAGCGAGCCAGACATGAGTGCAAGCGAGCCAGATATGAGTGCGAGTGAGCCAGACATGAGAGCAAGCGAGCGAGCAAGATATGAGATCGAGCGAGCCAGATATGCGAGCAAGTCAGATAAGAGAGCGAGCCAGACAAGAGAGCAAGTGAGCGAGCCAGATATGAGAGCAAGCGAGCGAGCCAGATATGAGAGCAAGCGAGCGAGCCAGATATGAGAGCGAGCGAGATAAGAGAGCGAGCCAGACAAGAGAGCAAGCGAGCGAGCCAGATATGAGAGCAAGCGAGCGAGCCAGATATGAGAGTGAGCGAGCCAGACATGAGAGCAAGCGAGCGAGCAAGATATGAGAGCGAGCGAGCCAGACATGAGAGCAAGCGAGCGAGCCAGATATGAGAGCGAGTGAGCCAAACATGAGTGCAAGCCAGCGAGAAAGATATGAGATCGAGCGAGCCAGTTATGCGAGCGAGCCAGATAAGAGAGCGAGCCAGACAAGAGAGCAAGTGAGCGAGCCAGATATGAGAGCAAGCGAGCGAGCCAGATATGAGAGCGAGCGAGCCAGATATGAGAGCGAGGGAGCCAGATATGCGAGCGAGCGAGCCAGATAAGAGAGTGAGCCAGACAAGAGAGCAAGCGAGCGAGCCAGATATGCGAGCGAGCGAGCCAGATATGAGAGAAAGCGAGCCAGACATGAGAGCAAGCGAGCGAGCCAGGTGTGAGAGCAAGTGAGCCAGACATGAGAGCAAGCGAGCGAGCCAGATATGAGAGCGAGCCAGACATGAGAGCAAGCGAGCGAGCAAGATATGAGAGCGAGCCAGATAAGAGAGCGAACAAGACAAGAGAGCAAGAAAGCGAGCCAGATATGAGAGCGAGGGAGCCAGACATGAGAGCGAGCGAGCCAGACATGAGAACAAGCGAGCGAGCAAGATATGAGAGCAAGCGAGCGAGCCAGATATGAGAGCGAGCGAGATAAGAGAGCGAGCCAGACAAGAGAGCAAGCGAGCGAGCCAGATATGAGAGCAAGCGAGCGAGCCAGATATGAGAGCGAGCGAGATAAGAGAGCGAGCCAGACAAGAGAGCGAGCGAGCCAGATATGAGAGCAAGCGAGCGAGCCAGATATGAGAGTGAGCGAGCCAGACATGAGAGCAAGCGAGCGAGCAAGATATGAGAGCGAGCGAGCCAGACATGAGAGCAAGCGAGCGAGCCAGATATGAGAGCGATCGAGCCAGACATGAAAGCAAGCGAGCGAGCAAGATATGAGATCGAGCGAGCCAGACATGAGAGCAAGCGAGCGAGCCAGATATGAGAGCGAGGGAGCCAGACATGAGAGCAAGCGAGCGAGCCAGATATGAGAGTGAGCGAGCCAGATATGCGAGCAAGTCAGATAAGAGAGCGAGCCAGACAAGAGAGCAAGTGAGCGAGCCAGATATGAGAGCAAGCGAGCGAGCCAGATATGAGAGCAAGCGAGCGAGCCAGATATGAGAGCGAGCGAGATAAGAGAGCGAGCCAGACAAGAGAGCAAGCGAGCGAGCCAGATATGAGAGCAAGCGAGCGAGCCAGATATGAGAGTGAGCGAGCCAGACATGAGAGCAAGCGAGCGAGCAAGATATGAGAGCGAGCGAGCCAGACATGAGAGCAAGCGAGCGAGCCAGATATGAGAGCGAGTGAGCCAAACATGAGTGCAAGCCAGCGAGAAAGATATGAGATCGAGCGAGCCAGTTATGCGAGCGAGCCAGATAAGAGAGCGAGCCAGACAAGAGAGCAAGTGAGCGAGCCAGATATGAGAGCAAGCGAGCGAGCCAGATATGAGAGCGAGCGAGCCAGATATGAGAGCGAGGGAGCCAGATATGCGAGCGAGCGAGCCAGATAAGAGAGTGAGCCAGACAAGAGAGCAAGCGAGCGAGCCAGATATGCGAGCGAGCCAGATATGAGAGAAAGCGAGCCAGACATGAGAGCAAGCGAGCGAGCCAGGTGTGAGAGCAAGTGAGCCAGACATGAGAGCAAGCGAGCGAGCCAGATATGAGAGCGAGCCAGACATGAGAGCAAGCGAGCGAGCAAGATATGAGAGCGAGCCAGATAAGAGAGCGAACAAGACAAGAGAGCAAGCGAGCGAGCCAGATATGAGAGCGAGGGAGCCAGACATGAGAGCGAGCGAGCCAGACATGAGAACAAGCGAGCGAGCAAGATATGAGAGCAAGCGAGCGAGCCAGATATGAGAGCGAGCGAGATAAGAGAGCGAGCCAGACAAGAGAGCAAGCGAGCGAGCCAGATATGAGAGCAAGCGAGCGAGCCAGATATGAGAGCGAGCGAGATAAGAGAGCGAGCCAGACAAGAGAGCAAGCGAGCGAGCCAGATATGAGAGCAAGCGAGCGAGCCAGATATGAGAGTGAGCGAGCCAGACATGAGAGCAAGCGAGCGAGCAAGATATGAGAGCGAGCGAGCCAGACATGAGAGCAAGCGAGCGAGCCAGATATGAGAGCGATCGAGCCAGACATGAAAGCAAGCGAGCGAGCAAGATATGAGATCGAGCGAGCCAGACATGAGAGCAAGCGAGCGAGCCAGATATGAGAGCGAGGGAGCCAGACATGAGAGCAAGCGAGCGAGCCAGATATGAGAGTGAGCGAGCCAGACATGAGAGCAAGCGAGCGAGCCAGATATGAGAGCAAGCGAGCGAGCCATATATGAGAGCAAGCGAGCCAGACATGAGAACAAGCGAGCTAGCCAGATATGAGAGCGATCGAGCCAGACATGAGAGCAAGCGAGCGAGCAAGATATGAGAGTGAGCAAGCCACACATGAGAGCAAGCGAGCGAGCCAGATGTGAGAGCGAGCGAGCCGGACATGAGAGCAAGCGAGCGAGCAAGATATGAGAGCGAGCGAGACAGACATGAGAGCAAGTGAGCCAGATATGAGAGTGAGTGAGCCAGACATGAGAGCAAGCGAGCGAGCAAGATATGAGATCGAGCGAGCCAGATATGCGAGCAAGTCAGATAAGAGAGCGAGACAGACAAGAGAGCAAGTGAGCGAGCCAGATGTGAGAGCAAGCGAGCGAGCCAGATATAAGAGCAAGCGAGCAAGCCAGATATGAGAGCGAGCGAGATAAGAGAGCGAGCCAGACAAGAGAGCAAGCGAGCGAGCCAGATATGAGAGCAAGCGAGCCAGATAAGAGAGCGAATCAGACAAGAGAGCAAGCGAGCGAGCCAGATATGAGAGCGAGCGAGCCAGACATGAGAGCAAGCGAGCGAGCCAGATATGAGAGGAAGCGAGCAAGCCAGATATGAGAGCGAGCGACACAGACATGAGAGCAAGCGAGCGAGCCAGATATGAGAGCGAGGGAGCCAGACATGAGAGCAAGCGAGCGAGCCAGATATGAGAGTGAGCGAGCCAGACATGAGAGCAAGCGAGCGAGCCAGATGAGAGCGAGCGAGCCAGACATGAGAGCAAGCGAGCGAGCAAGATATGAGAGCGAGCGAGCCAGACATGAGAGCAAGCGAGCCAGATATGAGTGCGAGTGAGCCAGACATGAGAGCAAGCGAGCGAGCAAGATATGAGATCGAGCGAGCCAGATATGCGAGCAAGTCAGATAAGAGAGCGAGCCAGACAAGAGAGCAAGTGAGCGAGCCAGATATGAGAGCAAGCGAGCGAGCCAGATATGAGAGCAAGCGAGCGAGCCAGATATGAGAGCGAGCGAGATAAGAGAGCGAGCCAGACAAGAGAGCAAGCGAGCGAGCCAGATATGAGAGCAAGCGAGCAAGCCAGATATGAGAGTGAGCGAGCCAGACATGAGAGCAAGCGAGCGAGCAAGATATTAGAGCGAGCGAGCCAGACATGAGAGCAAGCGAGCGAGCCAGATATGAGAGCGAGTGAGCCAAACATGAGTGCAAGCCAGCGAGAAAGATATGAGATCGAGCGAGCCAGTTATGCGAGCGAGCCAGATAAGAGAGCGAGCCAGACAAGAGAGCAAGTGAGCGAGCCAGATATGAGAGCAAGCGAGCGAGCCAGATATGAGAGCAAGCGAGCGAGCCAGATATGAGAGCGAGGGAGCCAGATATGCGAGCGAGCGAGCCAGATAAGAGAGTGAGCCAGACAAGAGAGCAAGCGAGCGAGCCAGATATGCGAGCGAGCGAGCCAGATATGAGAGAAAGCGAGCCAGACATGAGAGCAAGCGAGCGAGCCAGGTGTGAGAGCAAGCGAGCCAGACATGAGAGCAAGCGAGCGAGCCAGATATAAGAGCAAGCGAGCCAGACATGAGAGCAAGCGAGCGAGCCAGATATGAGAGCGATCGAGCCAGGCATGAGAGCAAGCGAGCGAGCCAGATATGAGAGCGAGCGTGCCAGACATGAGAGCAGGCGAGCGAGCCAGATATGAGAGCGAGTGAGCCAGACATGAGAGCAAGCGAGCGAGCCAGATATGAGAGCGAGCCAGACATGAGAGCAAGCGAGCGAGCAAGATATGAGAGCGAGCCAGATAAGAGAGCGAACAAGACAAGAGAGCAAGCGAGCGAGCCAGATATGAGAGCGAGGGAGCCAGACATGAGAGCGAGCGAGCCAGACATGAGAGCAAGCGAGCGAGCAAGATATGAGAGCGAGCGAGCCAGACATGAGAGCAAGCGAGCGAGCCAGATATGAGAGCGAATGAGCCAGACATGAGAGCAAGCGAGCCAGATATGAGTGCGAGTGAGCCAGACATGAGAGCAAGCGAGCGAGCAAGATATGAGATCGAGCGAGCCAGATATGCGAGCAAGTCAGATAAGAGAGCGAGCCAGACAAAAGAGCAAGTGAGCGAGCCAGATATGAGAGCAAGCGAGCGAGCCAAATATGAGAGCAAGCGAGCGAGCCAGATATGAGAGCGAGCGAGATAAGAGAGCGAGCCAGACAAGAGAGCAAGCGAGCGAGCCAGATATGAGAGCAAGCGAGCGAGCCAGATATGAGAGTGAGCGAGCCAGACATGAGAGCAAGCGAGCGAGCAAGATATGAGAGCGAGCGAGCCAGACATGAGAGCAAGCGAGCGAGCCAGATATGAGAGCGAGTGAGCAAAACATGAGTGCAAGCCAGCGAGAAAGATATGAGATCGAGCGAGCCAGTTATGCGAGCGAGCCAGATAAGAGAGCGAGCCAGACAAGAGAGCAAGTGAGCGAGCCAGATATGAGAGCAAGCGAGCGAGCCAGATATGAGAGCAAGCGAGCGAGCCAGATATGAGAGCGAGTGAGATAAGAGAGCGAGCCAGACAAGAGAGCAAGCGAGCGAGCCAGATATGAGAGCAAGCGAGCGAGCCAGATATGAGAGCGAGGGAGCCAGATATGCGAGCGAGCGAGCCAGATAAGAGAGTGAGCCAGACAAGAGAGCAAGCGAGCGAGCCAGATATGCGAGCGAGCGAGCCAGATATGAGAGAAAGCGAGCCAGACATGAGAGCAAGCGAGCGAGCCAGGTGTGAGAGCAAGCGAGCCAGACATGAGAGCAAGCGAGTGAGCCAGATATAAGAGCAAGCGAGCCAGACATGAGAGCAAGCGAGCGAGCCAGATATGAGAGCGATCGAGCCAGACATGAGAGCAAGCGAGCGAGCCAGATATGAGAGCGAGCGAGCCAGACATGAGAGCAGGCGAGCAAGCCAGATATGAGAGCGAGTGAGCCAGACATGAGAGCAAGCGAGCGAGCCAGATATGAGAGCGAGCCAGACATGAGAGCAAGCGAGCGAGCAAGATATGAGAGCGAGCCAGATAAGAGAGCGAACAAGACAAGAGAGCAAGCGAGCGAGCCAGATATGAGAGCGAGGGAGCCAGACATGAGAGCGAGGGAGCCAGACATGAGAGCGAGCGAGCCAGACATGAGAGCAAGCGAGCGAGCAAGATATGAGAGCGAGCGAACCAGACATGAGAGCAAGCGAGCGAGCCAGATATGAGAGCGAGTGAGCCAGACATGAGAGCAAGCCAGCGAGAAAGATATGAGATCGAGCGAGCCAGTTATGCGAGAGAGCCAGATAAGAGAGCGAGCCAAACAAGAGAGCAAGTGAGCGAGCCAGATATGAGAGCAAGCGAGCGAGCCAGATATGAGAGCAAGCGAGCGAGCCAGATATGAGAGCGAGCGAGATAAGAGAGCGAGCCAGACAAGAGAGCAAGCGAGCGAGCCAGATATGAGAGCACGCGAGCCAGATAAGAGAGCGAATCAGACAAGAGAGCAAGCGAGCGAGCCAGATATGAGAGCGAGCGAGCCAGACATGAGAGCAAGCGAGCGAGCCAGATATGAGAGCGAGCGAGATAAGAGAGCGAGCCAGACAAGAGAGCAAGCGAGCGAGCCAGATATGCGAGCGAGCCAGATATGAGAGCGAGCGAGCCAGACATGAGAGCAAGCGAGTGAGCCAGGTATGAGAGCAAGTGAGCCAGAAATGAGAGCGATCGAGCGAGCCAGATATGAGAGCGAGCGAGCCAGACATGAGAGCAAGCGAGCGAGCCAGATATGAGAGCAAGCGAGCCAGACATGAGAGCAAGCGAGCGAGCCAGATATAAGAGCGAGCCAGACATGAGAGCAAGCGAGCGAGCCAGATATGAGAGCGATCGAGCCAGACATGAAAGCAAGCGAGCGAGCAAGATATGAGATCGAGCGAGCCAGACATGAGAGCAAGCGAGCGAGCCAGATATGAGAGCGAGTGAGCCAGACATGAGAGCAAGCAAGCGAGCCAGATATGAGAGCGAGCCAGACAAGAGAGCAAGCGAGCGAGCCAGATATGAGAGCAAGCGAGCGAGCCAGATATGAGAGTGAGCGAGCCAGACATGAGAGCAAGCGAGCGAGCAAGATATGAGAGCGAGCGAGCCAGACATGAGAGCAAGCGAGCGAGCCAGATATGAGAGCGAGTGAGCAAAACATGAGTGCAAGCCAGCGAGAAAGATATGAGATCGAGCGAGCCAGTTATGCGAGCGAGCCAGATAAGAGAGCGAGCCAGACAAGAGAGCAAGTGAGCGAGCCAGATATGAGAGCAAGCGAGCGAGCCAGATATGAGAGCAAGCGAGCGAGCCAGATATGAGAGCGAGTGAGATAAGAGAGCGAGCCAGACAAGAGAGCAAGCGAGCGAGCCAGATATGAGAGCAAGCGAGCAAGCCAGATATGAGAGTGAGCGAGCCAGACATGAGAGCAAGCGAGCGAGCAAGATATTAGAGCGAGCGAGCCAGACATGAGAGCAAGCGAGCGAGCCAGATATGAGAGCGAGTGAGCCAAACATGAGTGCAAGCCAGCGAGAAAGATATGAGATCGAGCGAGCCAGTTATGCGAGCGAGCCAGATAAGAGAGCGAGCCAGACAAGAGAGCAAGTGAGCGAGCCAGATATGAGAGCAAGCGAGCGAGCCAGATATGAGAGCAAGCGAGCGAGCCAGATATGAGAGCGAGGGAGCCAGATATGCGAGCGAGCGAGCCAGATAAGAGAGTGAGCCAGACAAGAGAGCAAGCGAGCGAGCCAGATATGCGAGCGAGCGAGCCAGATATGAGAGAAAGCGAGCCAGACATGAGAGCAAGCGAGCGAGCCAGGTGTGAGAGCAAGCGAGCCAGACATGAGAGCAAGCGAGCGAGCCAGATATAAGAGCAAGCGAGCCAGACATGAGAGCAAGCGAGCGAGCCAGATATGAGAGCGATCGAGCCAGGCATGAGAGCAAGCGAGCGAGCCAGATATGAGAGCGAGCGTGCCAGACATGAGAGCAGGCGAGCGAGCCAGATATGAGAGCGAGTGAGCCAGACATGAGAGCAAGCGAGCGAGCCAGATATGAGAGCGAGCCAGACATGAGAGCAAGCGAGCGAGCAAGATATGAGAGCGAGCCAGATAAGAGAGCGAACAAGACAAGAGAGCAAGCGAGCGAGCCAGATATGAGAGCGAGGGAGCCAGACATGAGAGCGAGCGAGCCAGACATGAGAGCAAGCGAGCGAGCAAGATATGAGAGCGAGCGAGCCAGACATGAGAGCAAGCGAGCGAGCCAGATATGAGAGCGAATGAGCCAGACATGAGAGCAAGCGAGCCAGATATGAGTGCGAGTGAGCCAGACATGAGAGCAAGCGAGCGAGCAAGATATGAGATCGAGCGAGCCAGATATGCGAGCAAGTCAGATAAGAGAGCGAGCCAGACAAAAGAGCAAGTGAGCGAGCCAGATATGAGAGCAAGCGAGCGAGCCAAATATGAGAGCAAGCGAGCGAGCCAGATATGAGAGCGAGCGAGATAAGAGAGCGAGCCAGACAAGAGAGCAAGCGAGCGAGCCAGATATGAGAGCAAGCGAGTGAGCCAGATATGAGAGTGAGCGAGCCAGACATGAGAGCAAGCGAGCGAGCAAGATATGAGAGCGAGCGAGCCAGACATGAGAGCAAGCGAGCGAGCCAGATATGAGAGCGAGTGAGCAAAACATGAGTGCAAGCCAGCGAGAAAGATATGAGATCGAGCGAGCCAGTTATGCGAGCGAGCCAGATAAGAGAGCGAGCCAGACAAGAGAGCAAGTGAGCGAGCCAGATATGAGAGCAAGCGAGCGAGCCAGATATGAGAGCAAGCGAGCGAGCCAGATATGAGAGCGAATGAGATAAGAGAGCGAGCCAGACAAGAGAGCAAGCGAGCGAGCCAGATATGAGAGCAAGCGAGCGAGCCAGATATGAGAGCGAGGGAGCCAGATATGCGAGCGAGCGAGCCAGATAAGAGAGTGAGCCAGACAAGAGAGCAAGCGAGCGAGCCAGATATGCGAGCGAGCGAGCCAGATATGAGAGAAAGCGAGCCAGACATGAGAGCAAGCGAGCGAGCCAGGTGTGAGAGCAAGCGAGCCAGACATGAGAGCAAGCGAGTGAGCCAGATATAAGAGCAAGCGAGCCAGACATGAGAGCAAGCGAGCGAGCCAGATATGAGAGCGATCGAGCCAGACATGAGAGCAAGCGAGCGAGCCAGATATGAGAGCGAGCGAGCCAGACATGAGAGCAGGCGAGCAAGCCAGATATGAGAGCGAGTGAGCCAGACATGAGAGCAAGCGAGCGAGCCAGATATGAGAGCGAGCCAGACATGAGAGCAAGCGAGCGAGCAAGATATGAGAGCGAGCCAGATAAGAGAGCGAACAAGACAAGAGAGCAAGCGAGCGAGCCAGATATGAGAGCGAGGGAGCCAGACATGAGAGCGAGGGAGCCAGACATGAGAGCGAGCGAGCCAGACATGAGAGCAAGCGAGCGAGCAAGATATGAGAGCGAGCGAACCAGACATGAGAGCAAGCGAGCGAGCCAGATATGAGAGCGAGTGAGCCAGACATGAGAGCAAGCCAGCGAGAAAGATATGAGATCGAGCGAGCCAGTTATGCGAGCGAGCCAGATAAGAGAGCGAGCCAAACAAGAGAGCAAGTGAGCGAGCCAGATATGAGAGCAAGCGAGCGAGCCAGATATGAGAGCAAGCGAGCGAGCCAGATATGAGAGCGAGCGAGATAAGAGAGCGAGCCAGACAAGAGAGCAAGCGAGCGAGCCAGATATGAGAGCACGCGAGCCAGATAAGAGAGCGAATCAGACAAGAGAGCAAGCGAGCGAGCCAGATATGAGAGCGAGCGAGCCAGACATGAGAGCAAGCGAGCGAGCCAGATATGAGAGCGAGCGAGATAAGAGAGCGAGCCAGACAAGAGAGCAAGCGAGCGAGCCAGATATGCGAGCGAGCCAGATATGAGAGCGAGCGAGCCAGACATGAGAGCAAGCGAGTGAGCCAGGTATGAGAGCAAGTGAGCCAGAAATGAGAGCGATCGAGCGAGCCAGATATGAGAGCGAGCGAGCCAGACATGAGAGCAAGCGAGCGAGCCAGATATGAGAGCAAGCGAGCCAGACATGAGAGCAAGCGAGCGAGCCAGATATAAGAGCGAGCCAGACATGAGAGCAAGCGAGCGAGCCAGATATGAGAGCGATCGAGCCAGACATGAAAGCAAGCGAGCGAGCAAGATATGAGATCGAGCGAGCCAGACATGAGAGCAAGCGAGCGAGCCAGATATGAGAGCGAGTGAGCCAGACATGAGAGCAAGCAAGCGAGCCAGATATGAGAGCGAGCCAGACAAGAGAGCAAGCGAGCGAGCCAGATATGAGAGCAAGCGAGCGAGCCAGATATGAGAGTGAGCGAGCCAGACATGAGAGCAAGCGAGCGAGCAAGATATGAGAGCGAGCGAGCCAGACATGAGAGCAAGCGAGCGAGCCAGATATGAGAGCGAGTGAGCAAAACATGAGTGCAAGCCAGCGAGAAAGATATGAGATCGAGCGAGCCAGTTATGCGAGCGAGCCAGATAAGAGAGCGAGCCAGACAAGAGAGCAAGTGAGCGAGCCAGATATGAGAGCAAGCGAGCGAGCCAGATATGAGAGCAAGCGAGCGAGCCAGATATGAGAGCGAGTGAGATAAGAGAGCGAGCCAGACAAGAGAGCAAGCGAGCGAGCCAGATATGAGAGCAAGCGAGCGAGCCAGATATGAGAGCGAGGGAGCCAGATATGCGAGCGAGCGAGCCAGATAAGAGAGTGAGCCAGACAAGAGAGCAAGCGAGCGAGCCAGATATGCGAGCGAGCGAGCCAGATATGAGAGAAAGCGAGCCAGACATGAGAGCAAGCGAGCGAGCCAGGTGTGAGAGCAAGCGAGCCAGACATGAGAGCAAGCGAGCGAGCCAGATATAAGAGCAAGCGAGCCAGACATGAGAGCAAGCGAGCGAGCCAGATATGAGAGCGATCGAGCCAGACATGAGAGCAAGCGAGCGAGCCAGATATGAGAGCGAGCGAGCCAGACATGAGAGCAGGCGAGCGAGCCAGATATGAGAGCGAGTGAGCCAGACATGAGAGCAAGCGAGCGAGCCAGATATGAGAGCGAGCCAGACATGAGAGCAAGCGAGCGAGCAAGATATGAGAGCGAGCCAGATAAGAGAGCGAACAAGACAAGAGAGCAAGCGAGCGAGCCAGATATGAGAGCGAGGGAGCCAGACATGAGAGCGAGGGAGCCAGACATGAGAGCGAGCGAGCCAGACATGAGAGCAAGCGAGCGAGCAAGATATGAGAGCGAGCGAACCAGACATGAGAGCAAGCGAGCGAGCCAGATATGAGAGCGAGTGAGCCAGACATGAGAGCAAGCCAGCGAGAAAGATATGAGATCGAGCGAGCCAGTTATGCGAGCGAGCCAGATAAGAGAGCGAGCCAAACAAGAGAGCAAGTGAGCGAGCCAGATATGAGAGCAAGCGAGCGAGCCAGATATGAGAGCAAGCGAGCGAGCCAGATATGAGAGCGAGCGAGATAAGAGAGCGAGCCAGACAAGAGAGCAAGCGAGCGAGCCAGATATGAGAGCAAGCGAGCCAGATAAGAGAGCGAATCAGACAAGAGAGCAAGCGAGCGAGCCAGATATGAGAGCGAGCGAGCCAGACATGAGAGCAAGCGAGCGAGCCAGATATGAGAGCGAGCGAGATAAGAGAGCGAGCCAGACAAGAGAGCAAGCGAGCGAGCCAGATATGCGAGCGAGCCAGATATGAGAGCGAGCGAGCCAGACATGAGAGCAAGCGAGTGAGCCAGGTATGAGAGCAAGTGAGCCAGAAATGAGAGCGATCGAGCGAGCCAGATATGAGAGCGAGCGAGCCAGACATGAGAGCAAGCGAGCGAGCCAGATATGAGAGCAAGCGAGCCAGACATGAGAGCAAGCGAGCGAGCCAGATATAAGAGCGAGCCAGACATGAGAGCAAGCGAGCGAGCCAGATATGAGAGCGATCGAGCCAGACATGAAAGCAAGCGAGCGAGCAAGATATGAGATCGAGCGAGCCAGACATGAGAGCAAGCGAGCGAGCCAGATATGAGAGCGAGTGAGCCAGACATGAGAGCAAGCAAGCGAGCCAGATATGAGAGCGAGCCAGACATGAGAGCAAGCGAGCGAGCAAGATATGAGAGCGAGCCAGATAAGAGAGCGAACAAGACAAGAGAGCAAGCGAGCGAGCCAGATATGAGAGCGAGGGAGCCAAACATGAGAGCGAGCGAGCCAGACATGAGAGCAAGAGAGCGAGCAAGATATGAGAGCGAGCGAGCCAGACATGAGAGCAAGCGAGCGAGCCAGATATGAGAGCGAGTGAGCCAGACATGAGAGCAAGCGAGCGAGCAAGATATGAGATCGAGCGAGCCAGATATGCGAGCAAGTCAGATAAGAGAGCGAGCCAGACAAGAGAGCAAGCGAGTGAGCCAAATATGAGAGCAAGCGAGCCAGATATGAGAGCGAGGGAGCCAGATATGCGAGCGAGCGAGTCAGATAAGAGAGTGAGCCAGACAAGAGAGCAAGCGAGCGAGCCAGATATGAGAGCGAGCCAGACATGAGAGCAAGCGAGCGAGCCAGGTGTGAGAGCAAGCGAGCCAGACATGAGAGCAAGCGAGCGAGCCAGATATGAGAGCAAGCGAGCGAGCCAGATATGCAAGCGAGCGAGCCAGATAAGAAAGCGAGCCAGACAAGAGAGCAAGCGAGCCAGATATGCGAGTGAGCGAGCCAGATAAGAGAGCTAGCCAGACAAGAGAGCAAGCGAGCGAGCCAGATATGAGAGCGAGCGAGATAAGAGAGCGAGCCAGACAAGAGAGCAAGCGAGCGAGCCAGATATGAGAGCAAGCGAGCGAGCCAGATATGAGAGTGAGCGAGCCAGACATGAGAGCAAGCGAGCGAGCAAGATATGAGAGCGAGCGAGCCAGACATGAGAGCAAGCGAGCGAGCCAGATATGAGAGCGATCGAGCCAGACATGAAAGCAAGCGAGCGAGCAAGATATGAGATCGAGCGAGCCAGACATGAGAGCAAGCGAGCGAGCCAGATATGAGAGCGAGGGAGCCAGACATGAGAGCAAGCGAGCGAGCCAGATATGAGAGTGAGCGAGCCAGACATGAGAGCAAGCGAGCGAGCCAGATATGAGAGCAAGCGAGCGAGCCATATATGAGAGCAAGCGAACCAGACATGAGAACAAGCGAGCTAGCCAGATATGAGAGCGATCGAGCCAGACATGAGAGCAAGCGAGCGAGCAAGATATGAGAGTGAGCAAGCCACACATGAGAGCAAGCGAGCGAGCCAGATGTGAGAGCGAGCGAGCCGGACATGAGAGCAAGCGAGCGAGCAAGATATGAGAGCGAGCGAGCCAGACATGAGAGCAAGTGAGCCAGATATGAGAGTGAGTGAGCCAGACATGAGAGCAAGCGAGCGAGCAAGATATGAGATCGAGCGAGCCAGATATGCGAGCAAGTCAGATAAGAGAGCGAGACAGACAAGAGAGCAAGTGAGCGAGCCAGATGTGAGAGCAAGCGAGCGAGCCAGATATAAGAGCAAGCGAGCAAGCCAGATATGAGAGCGAGCGAGATAAGAGAGCGAGCCAGACAAGAGAGCAAGCGAGCGAGCCAGATATGAGAGCAAGCGAGCCAGATAAGAGAGCGAATCAGACAAGAGAGCAAGCGAGCGAGCCAGATATGAGAGCGAGCGAGCCAGACATGAGAGCAAGCGAGCGAGCCAGATATGAGAGGAAGCGAGCAAGCCAGATATGAGAGCGAGCGACACAGACATGTAAGCAAGCGAGCGAGCCAGATATGAGAGCGAGGGAGCCAGACATGAGAGCAAGCGAGCGAGCCAGATATGAGAGTGAGCGAGCCAGACATGAGAGCAAGCGAGCGAGCCAGATGAGAGCGAGCGAGCCAGACATGAGAGCAAGCGAGCGAGCAAGATATGAGAGCGAGCGAGCCAGACATGAGAGCAAGCGAGCCAGATATGAGTGCGAGTGAGCCAGACATGAGAGCAAGCGAGCGAGCAAGATATGAGATCGAGCGAGCCAGATATGCGAGCAAGTCAGATAAGAGAGCGAGCCAGACAAGAGAGCAAGTGAGCGAGCCAGATATGAGAGCAAGCGAGCGAGCCAGATATGAGAGCAAGCGAGCGAGCCAGATATGAGAGCGAGCGAGATAAGAGAGCGAGCCAGACAAGAGAGCAAGCGAGCGAGCCAGATATGAGAGCAAGCGAGCAAGCCAGATATGAGAGTGAGCGAGCCAGACATGAGAGCAAGCGAGCGAGCAAGATATTAGAGCGAGCGAGCCAGACATGAGAGCAAGCGAGCGAGCCAGATATGAGAGCGAGTGAGCCAAACATGAGTGCAAGCCAGCGAGAAAGATATGAGATCGAGCGAGCCAGTTATGCGAGCGAGCCAGATAAGAGAGCGAGCCAGACAAGAGAGCAAGTGAGCGAGCCAGATATGAGAGCAAGCGAGCGAGCCAGATATGAGAGCAAGCGAGCGAGCCAGATATGAGAGCGAGGGAGCCAGATATGCGAGCGAGCGAGCCAGATAAGAGAGTGAGCCAGACAAGAGAGCAAGCGAGCGAGCCAGATATGCGAGCGAGCGAGCCAGATATGAGAGAAAGCGAGCCAGACATGAGAGCAAGCGAGCGAGCCAGGTGTGAGAGCAAGCGAGCCAGACATGAGAGCAAGCGAGCGAGCCAGATATAAGAGCAAGCGAGCCAGACATGAGAGCAAGCGAGCGAGCCAGATATGAGAGCGATCGAGCCAGGCATGAGAGCAAGCGAGCGAGCCAGATATGAGAGCGAGCGTGCCAGACATGAGAGCAGGCGAGCGAGCCAGATATGAGAGCGAGTGAGCCAGACATGAGAGCAAGCGAGCGAGCCAGATATGAGAGCGAGCCAGACATGAGAGCAAGCGAGCGAGCAAGATATGAGAGCGAGCCAGATAAGAGAGCGAACAAGACAAGAGAGCAAGCGAGCGAGCCAGATATGAGAGCGAGGGAGCCAGACATGAGAGCGAGCGAGCCAGACATGAGAGCAAGCGAGCGAGCAAGATATGAGAGCGAGCGAGCCAGACATGAGAGCAAGCGAGCGAGCCAGATATGAGAGCGAATGAGCCAGACATGAGAGCAAGCGAGCCAGATATGAGTGCGAGTGAGCCAGACATGAGAGCAAGCGAGCGAGCAAGATATGAGATCGAGCGAGCCAGATATGCGAGCAAGTCAGATAAGAGAGCGAGCCAGACAAAAGAGCAAGTGAGCGAGCCAGATATGAGAGCAAGCGAGCGAGCCAAATATGAGAGCAAGCGAGCGAGCCAGATATGAGAGCGAGCGAGATAAGAGAGCGAGCCAGACAAGAGAGCAAGCGAGCGAGCCAGATATGAGAGCAAGCGAGCGAGCCAGATATGAGAGTGAGCGAGCCAGACATGAGAGCAAGCGAGCGAGCAAGATATGAGAGCGAGCGAGCCAGACATGAGAGCAAGCGAGCGAGCCAGATATGAGAGCGAGTGAGCAAAACATGAGTGCAAGCCAGCGAGAAAGATATGAGATCGAGCGAGCCAGTTATGCGAGCGAGCCAGATAAGAGAGCGAGCCAGACAAGAGAGCAAGTGAGCGAGCCAGATATGAGAGCAAGCGAGCGAGCCAGATATGAGAGCAAGCGAGCGAGCCAGATATGAGAGCGAGTGAGATAAGAGAGCGAGCCAGACAAGAGAGCAAGCGAGCGAGCCAGATATGAGAGCAAGCGAGCGAGCCAGATATGAGAGCGAGGGAGCCAGATATGCGAGCGAGCGAGCCAGATAAGAGAGTGAGCCAGACAAGAGAGCAAGCGAGCGAGCCAGATATGCGAGCGAGCGAGCCAGATATGAGAGAAAGCGAGCCAGACATGAGAGCAAGCGAGCGAGCCAGGTGTGAGAGCAAGCGAGCCAGACATGAGAGCAAGCGAGTGAGCCAGATATAAGAGCAAGCGAGCCAGACATGAGAGCAAGCGAGCGAGCCAGATATGAGAGCGATCGAGCCAGACATGAGAGCAAGCGAGCGAGCAAGATATGAGAGTGAGCAAGCCACACATGAGAGCAAGCGAGCGAGCCAGATGTGAGAGCGAGCGAGCCGGACATGAGAGCAAGCGAGCGAGCAAGATATGAGAGCGAGCGAGCCAGACATGAGAGCAAGTGAGCCAGATATGAGAGTGAGTGAGCCAGACATGAGAGCAAGCGAGCGAGCAAGATATGAGATCGAGCGAGCCAGATATGCGAGCAAGTCAGATAAGAGAGCGAGACAGACAAGAGAGCAAGTGAGCGAGCCAGATGTGAGAGCAAGCGAGCGAGCCAGATATAAGAGCAAGCGAGCAAGCCAGATATGAGAGCGAGCGAGATAAGAGAGCGAGCCAGACAAGAGAGCAAGCGAGCGAGCCAGATATGAGAGCAAGCGAGCCAGATAAGAGAGCGAATCAGACAAGAGAGCAAGCGAGCGAGCCAGATATGAGAGCGAGCGAGCCAGACATGAGAGCAAGCGAGCGAGCCAGATATGAGAGGAAGCGAGCAAGCCAGATATGAGAGCGAGCGACACAGACATGTAAGCAAGCGAGCGAGCCAGATATGAGAGCGAGGGAGCCAGACATGAGAGCAAGCGAGCGAGCCAGATATGAGAGTGAGCGAGCCAGACATGAGAGCAAGCGAGCGAGCCAGATGAGAGCGAGCGAGCCAGACATGAGAGCAAGCGAGCGAGCAAGATATGAGAGCGAGCGAGCCAGACATGAGAGCAAGCGAGCCAGATATGAGTGCGAGTGAGCCAGACATGAGAGCAAGCGAGCGAGCAAGATATGAGATCGAGCGAGCCAGATATGCGAGCAAGTCAGATAAGAGAGCGAGCCAGACAAGAGAGCAAGTGAGCGAGCCAGATATGAGAGCAAGCGAGCGAGCCAGATATGAGAGCAAGCGAGCGAGCCAGATATGAGAGCGAGCGAGATAAGAGAGCGAGCCAGACAAGAGAGCAAGCGAGCGAGCCAGATATGAGAGCAAGCGAGCAAGCCAGATATGAGAGTGAGCGAGCCAGACATGAGAGCAAGCGAGCGAGCAAGATATTAGAGCGAGCGAGCCAGACATGAGAGCAAGCGAGCGAGCCAGATATGAGAGCGAGTGAGCCAAACATGAGTGCAAGCCAGCGAGAAAGATATGAGATCGAGCGAGCCAGTTATGCGAGCGAGCCAGATAAGAGAGCGAGCCAGACAAGAGAGCAAGTGAGCGAGCCAGATATGAGAGCAAGCGAGCGAGCCAGATATGAGAGCAAGCGAGCGAGCCAGATATGAGAGCGAGGGAGCCAGATATGCGAGCGAGCGAGCCAGATAAGAGAGTGAGCCAGACAAGAGAGCAAGCGAGCGAGCCAGATATGCGAGCGAGCGAGCCAGATATGAGAGAAAGCGAGCCAGACATGAGAGCAAGCGAGCGAGCCAGGTGTGAGAGCAAGCGAGCCAGACATGAGAGCAAGCGAGCGAGCCAGATATAAGAGCAAGCGAGCCAGACATGAGAGCAAGCGAGCGAGCCAGATATGAGAGCGATCGAGCCAGGCATGAGAGCAAGCGAGCGAGCCAGATATGAGAGCGAGCGTGCCAGACATGAGAGCAGGCGAGCGAGCCAGATATGAGAGCGAGTGAGCCAGACATGAGAGTAAGCGAGCGAGCAAGATATGAGAGCGAGCCAGACATGAGAGCAAGCGAGCGAGCAAGATATGAGAGCGAGCCAGATAAGAGAGCGAACAAGACAAGAGAGCAAGCGAGCGAGCCAGATATGAGAGCGAGGGAGCCAGACATGAGAGCGAGCGAGCCAGACATGAGAGCAAGCGAGCGAGCAAGATATGAGAGCGAGCGAGCCAGACATGAGAGCAAGCGAGCGAGCCAGATATGAGAGCGAATGAGCCAGACATGAGAGCAAGCGAGCCAGATATGAGTGCGAGTGAGCCAGACATGAGAGCAAGCGAGCGAGCAAGATATGAGATCGAGCGAGCCAGATATGCGAGCAAGTCAGATAAGAGAGCGAGCCAGACAAAAGAGCAAGTGAGCGAGCCAGATATGAGAGCAAGCGAGCGAGCCAAATATGAGAGCAAGCGAGCGAGCCAGATATGAGAGCGAGCGAGATAAGAGAGCGAGCCAGACAAGAGAGCAAGCGAGCGAGCCAGATATGAGAGCAAGCGAGCGAGCCAGATATGAGAGTGAGCGAGCCAGACATGAGAGCAAGCGAGCGAGCAAGATATGAGAGCGAGCGAGCCAGACATGAGAGCAAGCGAGCGAGCCAGATATGAGAGCGAGTGAGCAAAACATGAGTGCAAGCCAGCGAGAAAGATATGAGATCGAGCGAGCCAGTTATGCGAGCGAGCCAGATAAGAGAGCGAGCCAGACAAGAGAGCAAGTGAGCGAGCCAGATATGAGAGCAAGCGAGCGAGCCAGATATGAGAGCAAGCGAGCGAGCCAGATATGAGAGCGAGTGAGATAAGAGAGCGAGCCAGACAAGAGAGCAAGCGAGCGAGCCAGATATGAGAGCAAGCGAGCGAGCCAGATATGAGAGCGAGGGAGCCAGATATGCGAGCGAGCGAGCCAGATAAGAGAGTGAGCCAGACAAGAGAGCAAGCGAGCGAGCCAGATATGCGAGCGAGCGAGCCAGATATGAGAGAAAGCGAGCCAGACATGAGAGCAAGCGAGCGAGCCAGGTGTGAGAGCAAGCGAGCCAGACATGAGAGCAAGCGAGTGAGCCAGATATAAGAGCAAGCGAGCCAGACATGAGAGCAAGCGAGCGAGCCAGATATGAGAGCGATCGAGCCAGACATGAGAGCAAGCGAGCGAGCCAGATATGAGAGCGAGCGAGCCAGACATGAGAGCAGGCGAGCAAGCCAGATATGAGAGCGAGTGAGCCAGACATGAGAGCAAGCGAGCGAGCCAGATATGAGAGCGAGCCAGACATGAGAGCAAGCGAGCGAGCAAGATATGAGAGCGAGCCAGATAAGAGAGCGAACAAGACAAGAGAGCAAGCGAGCGAGCCAGATATGAGAGCGAGGGAGCCAGACATGAGAGCGAGGGAGCCAGACATGAGAGCGAGCGAGCCAGACATGAGAGCAAGCGAGCGAGCAAGATATGAGAGCGAGCGAACCAGACATGAGAGCAAGCGAGCGAGCCAGATATGAGAGCGAGTGAGCCAGACATGAGAGCAAGCCAGCGAGAAAGATATGAGATCGAGCGAGCCAGTTATGCGAGCGAGCCAGATAAGAGAGCGAGCCAAACAAGAGAGCAAGTGAGCGAGCCAGATATGAGAGCAAGCGAGCGAGCCAGATATGAGAGCAAGCGAGCGAGCCAGATATGAGAGCGAGCGAGATAAGAGAGCGAGCCAGACAAGAGAGCAAGCGAGCGAGCCAGATATGAGAGCACGCGAGCCAGATAAGAGAGCGAATCAGACAAGAGAGCAAGCGAGCGAGCCAGATATGAGAGCGAGCGAGCCAGACATGAGAGCAAGCGAGCGAGCCAGATATGAGAGCGAGCGAGATAAGAGAGCGAGCCAGACAAGAGAGCAAGCGAGCGAGCCAGATATGCGAGCGAGCCAGATATGAGAGCGAGCGAGCCAGACATGAGAGCAAGCGAGTGAGCCAGGTATGAGAGCAAGTGAGCCAGAAATGAGAGCGATCGAGCGAGCCAGATATGAGAGCGAGCGAGCCAGACATGAGAGCAAGCGAGCGAGCCAGATATGAGAGCAAGCGAGCCAGACATGAGAGCAAGCGAGCGAGCCAGATATAAGAGCGAGCCAGACATGAGAGCAAGCGAGCGAGCCAGATATGAGAGCGATCGAGCCAGACATGAAAGCAAGCGAGCGAGCAAGATATGAGATCGAGCGAGCCAGACATGAGAGCAAGCGAGCGAGCCAGATATGAGAGCGAGTGAGCCAGACATGAGAGCAAGCAAGCGAGCCAGATATGAGAGCGAGCCAGACAAGAGAGCAAGCGAGCGAGCCAGATATGAGAGCAAGCGAGCGAGCCAGATATGAGAGTGAGCGAGCCAGACATGAGAGCAAGCGAGCGAGCAAGATATGAGAGCGAGCGAGCCAGACATGAGAGCAAGCGAGCGAGCCAGATATGAGAGCGAGTGAGCAAAACATGAGTGCAAGCCAGCGAGAAAGATATGAGATCGAGCGAGCCAGTTATGCGAGCGAGCCAGATAAGAGAGCGAGCCAGACAAGAGAGCAAGTGAGCGAGCCAGATATGAGAGCAAGCGAGCGAGCCAGATATGAGAGCAAGCGAGCGAGCCAGATATGAGAGCGAGTGAGATAAGAGAGCGAGCCAGACAAGAGAGCAAGCGAGCGAGCCAGATATGAGAGCAAGCGAGCAAGCCAGATATGAGAGTGAGCGAGCCAGACATGAGAGCAAGCGAGCGAGCAAGATATTAGAGCGAGCGAGCCAGACATGAGAGCAAGCGAGCGAGCCAGATATGAGAGCGAGTGAGCCAAACATGAGTGCAAGCCAGCGAGAAAGATATGAGATCGAGCGAGCCAGTTATGCGAGCGAGCCAGATAAGAGAGCGAGCCAGACAAGAGAGCAAGTGAGCGAGCCAGATATGAGAGCAAGCAAGCGAGCCAGATATGAGAGCAAGCGAGCGAGCCAGATATGAGAGCGAGGGAGCCAGATATGCGAGCGAGCGAGCCAGATAAGAGAGTGAGCCAGACAAGAGAGCAAGCGAGCGAGCCAGATATGCGAGCGAGCGAGCCAGATATGAGAGAAAGCGAGCCAGACATGAGAGCAAGCGAGCGAGCCAGGTGTGAGAGCAAGCGAGCCAGACATGAGAGCAAGCGAGCGAGCCAGATATAAGAGCAAGCGAGCCAGACATGAGAGCAAGCGAGCGAGCCAGATATGAGAGCGATCGAGCCAGGCATGAGAGCAAGCGAGCGAGCCAGATATGAGAGCGAGCGTGCCAGACATGAGAGCAGGCGAGCGAGCCAGATATGAGAGCGAGTGAGCCAGACATGAGAGCAAGCGAGCGAGCCAGATATGAGAGCGAGCCAGACATGAGAGCAAGCGAGCGAGCAAGATATGAGAGCGAGCCAGATAAGAGAGCGAACAAGACAAGAGAGCAAGCGAGCGAGCCAGATATGAGAGCGAGGGAGCCAGACATGAGAGCGAGCGAGCCAGACATGAGAGCAAGCGAGCGAGCAAGATATGAGAGCGAGCGAGCCAGACATGAGAGCAAGCGAGCGAGCCAGATATGAGAGCGAATGAGCCAGACATGAGAGCAAGCGAGCCAGATATGAGTGCGAGTGAGCCAGACATGAGAGCAAGCGAGCGAGCAAGATATGAGATCGAGCGAGCCAGATATGCGAGCAAGTCAGATAAGAGAGCGAGCCAGACAAAAGAGCAAGTGAGCGAGCCAGATATGAGAGCAAGCGAGCGAGCCAAATATGAGAGCAAGCGAGCGAGCCAGATATGAGAGCGAGCGAGATAAGAGAGCGAGCCAGACAAGAGAGCAAGCGAGCGAGCCAGATATGAGAGCAAGCGAGCGAGCCAGATATGAGAGTGAGCGAGCCAGACATGAGAGCAAGCGAGCGAGCAAGATATGAGAGCGAGCGAGCCAGACATGAGAGCAAGCGAGCGAGCCAGATATGAGAGCGAGTGAGCAAAACATGAGTGCAAGCCAGCGAGAAAGATATGAGATCGAGCGAGCCAGTTATGCGAGCGAGCCAGATAAGAGAGCGAGCCAGACAAGAGAGCAAGTGAGCGAGCCAGATATGAGAGCAAGCGAGCGAGCCAGATATGAGAGCAAGCGAGCGAGCCAGATATGAGAGCGAGTGAGATAAGAGAGCGAGCCAGACAAGAGAGCAAGCGAGCGAGCCAGATATGAGAGCAAGCGAGCGAGCCAGATATGAGAGCGAGGGAGCCAGATATGCGAGCGAGCGAGCCAGATAAGAGAGTGAGCCAGACAAGAGAGCAAGCGAGCGAGCCAGATATGCGAGCGAGCGAGCCAGATATGAGAGAAAGCGAGCCAGACATGAGAGCAAGCGAGCGAGCCAGGTGTGAGAGCAAGCGAGCCAGACATGAGAGCAAGCGAGTGAGCCAGATATAAGAGCAAGCGAGCCAGACATGAGAGCAAGCGAGCGAGCCAGATATGAGAGCGATCGAGCCAGACATGAGAGCAAGCGAGCGAGCCAGATATGAGAGCGAGCGAGCCAGACATGAGAGCAGGCGAGCAAGCCAGATATGAGAGCGAGTGAGCCAGACATGAGAGCAAGCGAGCGAGCCAGATATGAGAGCGAGCCAGACATGAGAGCAAGCGAGCGAGCAAGATATGAGAGCGAGCCAGATAAGAGAGCGAACAAGACAAGAGAGCAAGCGAGCGAGCCAGATATGAGAGCGAGGGAGCCAGACATGAGAGCGAGGGAGCCAGACATGAGAGCGAGCGAGCCAGACATGAGAGCAAGCGAGCGAGCAAGATATGAGAGCGAGCGAACCAGACATGAGAGCAAGCGAGCGAGCCAGATATGAGAGCGAGTGAGCCAGACATGAGAGCAAGCCAGCGAGAAAGATATGAGATCGAGCGAGCCAGTTATGCGAGCGAGCCAGATAAGAGAGCGAGCCAAACAAGAGAGCAAGTGAGCGAGCCAGATATGAGAGCAAGCGAGCGAGCCAGATATGAGAGCAAGCGAGCGAGCCAGATATGAGAGCGAGCGAGATAAGAGAGCGAGCCAGACAAGAGAGCAAGCGAGCGAGCCAGATATGAGAGCACGCGAGCCAGATAAGAGAGCGAATCAGACAAGAGAGCAAGCGAGCGAGCCAGATATGAGAGCGAGCGAGCCAGACATGAGAGCAAGCGAGCGAGCCAGATATGAGAGCGAGCGAGATAAGAGAGCGAGCCAGACAAGAGAGCAAGCGAGCGAGCCAGATATGCGAGCGAGCCAGATATGAGAGCGAGCGAGCCAGACATGAGAGCAAGCGAGTGAGCCAGGTATGAGAGCAAGTGAGCCAGAAATGAGAGCGATCGAGCGAGCCAGATATGAGAGCGAGCGAGCCAGACATGAGAGCAAGCGAGCGAGCCAGATATGAGAGCAAGCGAGCCAGACATGAGAGCAAGCGAGCGAGCCAGATATAAGAGCGAGCCAGACATGAGAGCAAGCGAGCGAGCCAGATATGAGAGCGATCGAGCCAGACATGAAAGCAAGCGAGCGAGCAAGATATGAGATCGAGCGAGCCAGACATGAGAGCAAGCGAGCGAGCCAGATATGAGAGCGAGTGAGCCAGACATGAGAGCAAGCAAGCGAGCCAGATATGAGAGCGAGCCAGACAAGAGAGCAAGCGAGCGAGCCAGATATGAGAGCAAGCGAGCGAGCCAGATATGAGAGTGAGCGAGCCAGACATGAGAGCAAGCGAGCGAGCAAGATATGAGAGCGAGCGAGCCAGACATGAGAGCAAGCGAGCGAGCCAGATATGAGAGCGAGTGAGCAAAACATGAGTGCAAGCCAGCGAGAAAGATATGAGATCGAGCGAGCCAGTTATGCGAGCGAGCCAGATAAGAGAGCGAGCCAGACAAGAGAGCAAGTGAGCGAGCCAGATATGAGAGCAAGCGAGCGAGCCAGATATGAGAGCAAGCGAGCGAGCCAGATATGAGAGCGAGTGAGATAAGAGAGCGAGCCAGACAAGAGAGCAAGCGAGCGAGCCAGATATGAGAGCAAGCGAGCGAGCCAGATATGAGAGCGAGGGAGCCAGATATGCGAGCGAGCGAGCCAGATAAGAGAGTGAGCCAGACAAGAGAGCAAGCGAGCGAGCCAGATATGCGAGCGAGCGAGCCAGATATGAGAGAAAGCGAGCCAGACATGAGAGCAAGCGAGCGAGCCAGGTGTGAGAGCAAGCGAGCCAGACATGAGAGCAAGCGAGCGAGCCAGATATAAGAGCAAGCGAGCCAGACATGAGAGCAAGCGAGCGAGCCAGATATGAGAGCGATCGAGCCAGACATGAGAGCAAGCGAGCGAGCCAGATATGAGAGCGAGCGAGCCAGACATGAGAGCAGGCGAGCGAGCCAGATATGAGAGCGAGTGAGCCAGACATGAGAGCAAGCGAGCGAGCCAGATATGAGAGCGAGCCAGACATGAGAGCAAGCGAGCGAGCAAGATATGAGAGCGAGCCAGATAAGAGAGCGAACAAGACAAGAGAGCAAGCGAGCGAGCCAGATATGAGAGCGAGGGAGCCAGACATGAGAGCGAGGGAGCCAGACATGAGAGCGAGCGAGCCAGACATGAGAGCAAGCGAGCGAGCAAGATATGAGAGCGAGCGAACCAGACATGAGAGCAAGCGAGCGAGCCAGATATGAGAGCGAGTGAGCCAGACATGAGAGCAAGCCAGCGAGAAAGATATGAGATCGAGCGAGCCAGTTATGCGAGCGAGCCAGATAAGAGAGCGAGCCAAACAAGAGAGCAAGTGAGCGAGCCAGATATGAGAGCAAGCGAGCGAGCCAGATATGAGAGCAAGCGAGCGAGCCAGATATGAGAGCGAGCGAGATAAGAGAGCGAGCCAGACAAGAGAGCAAGCGAGCGAGCCAGATATGAGAGCAAGCGAGCCAGATAAGAGAGCGAATCAGACAAGAGAGCAAGCGAGCGAGCCAGATATGAGAGCGAGCGAGCCAGACATGAGAGCAAGCGAGCGAGCCAGATATGAGAGCGAGCGAGATAAGAGAGCGAGCCAGACAAGAGAGCAAGCGAGCGAGCCAGATATGCGAGCGAGCCAGATATGAGAGCGAGCGAGCCAGACATGAGAGCAAGCGAGTGAGCCAGGTATGAGAGCAAGTGAGCCAGAAATGAGAGCGATCGAGCGAGCCAGATATGAGAGCGAGCGAGCCAGACATGAGAGCAAGCGAGCGAGCCAGATATGAGAGCAAGCGAGCCAGACATGAGAGCAAGCGAGCGAGCCAGATATAAGAGCGAGCCAGACATGAGAGCAAGCGAGCGAGCCAGATATGAGAGCGATCGAGCCAGACATGAAAGCAAGCGAGCGAGCAAGATATGAGATCGAGCGAGCCAGACATGAGAGCAAGCGAGCGAGCCAGATATGAGAGCGAGTGAGCCAGACATGAGAGCAAGCAAGCGAGCCAGATATGAGAGCGAGCCAGACATGAGAGCAAGCGAGCGAGCAAGATATGAGAGCGAGCCAGATAAGAGAGCGAACAAGACAAGAGAGCAAGCGAGCGAGCCAGATATGAGAGCGAGGGAGCCAAACATGAGAGCGAGCGAGCCAGACATGAGAGCAAGAGAGCGAGCAAGATATGAGAGCGAGCGAGCCAGACATGAGAGCAAGCGAGCGAGCCAGATATGAGAGCGAGTGAGCCAGACATGAGAGCAAGCGAGCGAGCAAGATATGAGATCGAGCGAGCCAGATATGCGAGCAAGTCAGATAAGAGAGCGAGCCAGACAAGAGAGCAAGCGAGTGAGCCAAATATGAGAGCAAGCGAGCCAGATATGAGAGCGAGGGAGCCAGATATGCGAGCGAGCGAGTCAGATAAGAGAGTGAGCCAGACAAGAGAGCAAGCGAGCGAGCCAGATATGAGAGCGAGCCAGACATGAGAGCAAGCGAGCGAGCCAGGTGTGAGAGCAAGCGAGCCAGACATGAGAGCAAGCGAGCGAGCCAGATATGAGAGCAAGCGAGCGAGCCAGATATGCAAGCGAGCGAGCCAGATAAGAAAGCGAGCCAGACAAGAGAGCAAGCGAGCCAGATATGCGAGTGAGCGAGCCAGATAAGAGAGCTAGCCAGACAAGAGAGCAAGCGAGCGAGCCAGATATGAGAGCGAGCGAGCCAGACATGAGAGAAAGCGTGCGAGAAAGATATGAGAGCGAGTCAGATATGCGAGTGAGCCAGAAATGCGAGCGAGCCAGATAAGAGAGCGAGCTAGATAAGAGAGCAAGCGAGCGAGCCAGATATGAGAGCGAGCCAAACAAGAGAGCAAGCCAGCGAGCCAGATATGAGAGCGATCGAGCCAGACATGAGAGCAAGCGAGCGAGCCAGATATGAGAGCAAGCCAGACATGAGAGCAAGTGAGCGAGCCGGATATGAGAGCGAGCGAGCCAGATATGAGAGAAAGCGAGCCAGACGTGAGAGCAAGCGAGCGAGCCAGGTGTGAGAGCAAGCGAGCCAGACATGAGAGCAAGCGAGCGAGCCAGATATAAGAGCAAGCGAGCCAGACATGAGAGCAAGCGAGTGAGCCAGATATGAGAGTGAGCGAGCCAGACATGAGAGCAAGCGAGCGAGCCAGATATGAGAGCGAGCGAGCCAGACATGAGAGCAGGCGAGCGAGCCAGATATGAGAGCGAGTGAGCCAGACATGAGAGCAAGCGAGCGAGCCAGATATGAGAGCGAGCCAGACATGAGAGCAAGCGAGCGAGCAAGATATGAGAGCGAGCCAGATAAGAGAGCGAACAAGACAAGAGAGCAAGCGAGCGAGCCAGATATGAGAGCGAGGGAGCCAGACATGAGAGCGAGGGAGCCAGACATGAGAGCGAGCGAGCCAGACATGAGAGCAAGCGAGCGAGCAAGATATGAGAGCGAGCGAACCAGACATGAGAGCAAGCGAGCGAGCCAGATATGAGAGCGAGTGAGCCAGACATGAGAGCAAGCCAGCGAGAAAGATATGAGATCGAGCGAGCCAGTTATGCGAGCGAGCCAGATAAGAGAGCGAGCCAAACAAGAGAGCAAGTGAGCGAGCCAGATATGAGAGCAAGCGAGCGAGCCAGATATGAGAGCAAGCGAGCGAGCCAGATATGAGAGCGAGCGAGATAAGAGAGCGAGCCAGACAAGAGAGCAAGCGAGCGAGCCAGATATGAGAGCAAGCGAGCCAGATAAGAGAGCGAATCAGACAAGAGAGCAAGCGAGCGAGCCAGATATGAGAGCGAGCGAGCCAGACATGAGAGCAAGCGAGCGAGCCAGATATGAGAGCGAGCGAGATAAGAGAGCGAGCCAGACAAGAGAGCAAGCGAGCGAGCCAGATATGCGAGCGAGCCAGATATGAGAGCGAGCGAGCCAGACATGAGAGCAAGCGAGTGAGCCAGGTATGAGAGCAAGTGAGCCAGAAATGAGAGCGATCGAGCGAGCCAGATATGAGAGCGAGCGAGCCAGACATGAGAGCAAGCGAGCGAGCCAGATATGAGAGCAAGCGAGCCAGACATGAGAGCAAGCGAGCGAGCCAGATATAAGAGCGAGCCAGACATGAGAGCAAGCGAGCGAGCCAGATATGAGAGCGATCGAGCCAGACATGAAAGCAAGCGAGCGAGCAAGATATGAGATCGAGCGAGCCAGACATGAGAGCAAGCGAGCGAGCCAGATATGAGAGCGAGTGAGCCAGACATGAGAGCAAGCAAGCGAGCCAGATATGAGAGCGAGCCAGACATGAGAGCAAGCGAGCGAGCAAGATATGAGAGCGAGCCAGATAAGAAAGCGAACAAGACAAGAGAGCAAGCGAGCGAGCCAGATATGAGAGCGAGGGAGCCAAACATGAGAGCGAGCGAGCCAGACATGAGAGCAAGAGAGCGAGCAAGATATGAGAGCGAGCGAGCCAGACATGAGAGCAAGCGAGCGAGCCAGATATGAGAGCGAGTGAGCCAGACATGAGAGCAAGCGAGCGAGCAAGATATGAGATCGAGCGAGCCAGATATGCGAGCAAGTCAGATAAGAGAGCGAGCCAGACAAGAGAGCAAGCGAGTGAGCCAAATATGAGAGCAAGCGAGCCAGATATGAGAGCGAGGGAGCCAGATATGCGAGCGAGCGAGTCAGATAAGAGAGTGAGCCAGACAAGAGAGCAAGCGAGCGAGCCAGATATGAGAGCGAGCCAGACATGAGAGCAAGCGAGCGAGCCAGGTGTGAGAGCAAGCGAGCCAGACATGAGAGCAAGCGAGCGAGCCAGATATGAGAGCAAGCGAGCGAGCCAGATATGCAAGCGAGCGAGCCAGATAAGAAAGCGAGCCAGACAAGAGAGCAAGCGAGCCAGATATGCGAGTGAGCGAGCCAGATAAGAGAGCTAGCCAGACAAGAGAGCAAGCGAGCGAGCCAGATATGAGAGCGAGCGAGCCAGACATGAGAGAAAGCGTGCGAGAAAGATATGAGAGCGAGCCAGATATGCGAGTGAGCCAGAAATGCGAGCGAGCCAGATAAGAGAGCGAGCTAGATAAGAGAGCAAGCGAGCGAGCCAGATATGAGAGCGAGCCAAACAAGAGAGCAAGCCAGCGAGCCAGATATGAGAGCGATCGAGCCAGACATGAGAGCAAGCGAGCGAGCCAGATATGAGAGCAAGCCAGACATGAGAGCAAGTGAGCGAGCCGGATATGAGAGCGAGCGAGCCAGGCATGAGAGCAAGCGAGCGAGCAAGATATGAGAGCGATCGAGCCAGACATGAGAGCAAGCGAGCGAGCCAGATATGAGAGCGAGCGAGCCAGACATGAGAGCAAGCGAGCGAGCAAGATATGAGAGCGAGCGAGCCAGATAATAGAGCGAGCCAGACAAGAAAGCAAGCGAGCGAGCCAAATATGCGAGCGAGCGAGCCAGATAAGAGAGCGAGCCAGACAAGAGAGCAAGCGAGCGAGCCAGATATGAGAGCAAGCGAGCGAGCCAGATGTGAGAGGAAGCGAGCCAGCTATGCGAGCGAGCCAGAGAAGAGAGCCAGACAAGAGAGCAAGCGAGCGAGCCAGATATGAGAGCGAGTGAGCCAGACATGAGAGCAAGCGAGCGAGCCAGATATGAGAGCGAGTGAGCCAGACATGAGAGCAAGCGAGCGAGCCAGATATGAGAGCGAGTGAGCCAGATATGCGAGTGAGCCAGATAAGAGAGCGAGCCAGACAAGAGAGCAAGCGAGCGAGCCAGATATGCGAGCGAGCGAGCCAGATAAGAGAGCGAGCCAAATAAGAGAGCAAGCCAGACATGAGAGCAAGCGAACGAGCAAGATATGAGAGCGAGCGAGCCAGATATGCGAGTGAGCCAGATAAGAGAGCGAGCCAGACAAGAGAGCAAGCGAGCGAGCCAGATATGCGAGCGAGCGAGCCAGATAAGAGAGCGAGCCAGACAAGAGAGCAAGCGAGCGAGCCAGATATGAGAGCAAGCGAGCGAGCCAGATGTGAGAGGAAGCGAGCCAGCTATGCGAGCGAGCCAGAGAAGAGAGCCAGACAAGAGAGCAAGCGAGCGAGCCAGATATGAGAGCGAGTGAGCCAGACATGAGAGCAAGCGAGCGAGCCAGATATGAGAGCGAGCGAGCCAGACATGAGAGCAAGCGAGCGAGCCAGATATGAGAGCGAGTGAGCCAGACATGAGATCAAGCGAGCGAGCCAGATATGAGAGCGAGCAAGCCAGACATGAGAGCAAGCGAGCGAGAAAGATATGAGAGCGAGCGTGCCAGACATGAGAGCAAGCGAGCGAGCCAGATATGAGAGCGAGTGAGCCAGACATGAGAGCAAGCGAGCGAGCCAGATATGAGAGCGAGCCAGACATGAGAGCAAGCGAGCGAGCAAGATATGAGAGCGAGCCAGATAAGAGAGCGAACCAGACAAGAGAGCAAGCGAGCGAGCCAGATATGAGAGCAAGCGAGCGAGCCAGATATGAGAGCGAGGGAGCCAGACATGAGAGCGAGCGAGCCAGACATGAGAGCAAGAGAGCGAGCCAGATATGAGAGCGAGTGAGCCAGACATGAGAGCAAGCGAGCGAGCAAGATATGAGAGCGAGCGAGCCAGACATGAGAGCAAGCGAGCGAGCCAGATATGAGAGCGAATGAGCCAGACATGAGAGCAAGCGAGCGAGCAAGATATGAGATCGAGCGAGCCAGATATGCGAGCAAGTCAGATAAGAGAGCGAGCCAGACAAGAGAGCAAGTGAGCGAGCCAGATATGAGAGCAAGCGAGCGAGCCAGATATGAGAGCGAGCGAGATAAGAGAGCGAGCCAGACAAGAGAGCAAGCGAGCGAGCCAGATATGAGAGCAAGCAAGCGAGCCAGATATGCAAGCGAGCAATCCAGATAAGAGAGCGAACCAGACAAGAGAGCAAGCGAGCGAGCCAGATATGAGAGTGAGCGAGCCAGACATGAGAGCAAGCTAGCGAGCCAGATATGAGAGCGAGCGAGCCAGACATGAGAGAAAGCGAGCGAGCCAGATATGAGAGTGAGCGAGACAGACATGAGAGCAAGCGAGCGAGCAAGATATGAGAGCGAGTGAGCCAGACATGAGAGCAAGCCAGCGAGAAAGATATGAGATCGAGCGAACCAGACATGAGAGCAAGCGAGCGAGCAAGATATGAGATCGAGCGAGCCAGATATGCGAGCAAGTCAGATAAGAGAGCGAGCCAGACAAGAGAGCAAGTGAGCGAGCCAGATATGAGAGCAAGCGAGCGAGCCAGATATGAGAGCAAGCGAGCGAGCCAGATATGAGAGCGAGCGAGATTATAGAGCGAGCCAGACAAGAGAGCAAGCGAGCGAGCCAGATATCGGAGCAAGCGAGCGAGCCAGATATGAGAGCGAGCGAGCCAGACATGAGAGCAAGCGAGCGAGCCTGATATGAGAGCGAGCCAGACATGAGAGCAAGCGAGCGAGCCAGATATGAGAGCGAGACAGACATGAGAGAAAGCGAGCGAGCAAGATATGAGAGCGAGCGAACCAGACATGAGAGCAAGCGAGCGAGCCAGATATGAGAGCGAGTGAGCCAGACATGAGAGCAAGCCAGCGAGAAAGATATGAGATCGAGCGAGCCAGTTATGCGAGCGAGCCAGATAAGAGAGCGAGCCAAACAAGAGAGCAAGTGAGCGAGCCAGATATGAGAGCAAGCGAGCGAGCCAGATATGAGAGCAAGCGAGCGAGCCAGATATGAGAGCGAGCGAGATAAGAGAGCGAGCCAGACAAGAGAGCAAGCGAGCGAGCCAAATATGAGAGCAAGCGAGCCAGATATGAGAGCGAGGGAGCCAGATATGCGAGCGAGCGAGTCAGATAAGAGAGTGAGCCAGACAAGAGAGCAAGCGAGCGAGCCAGATATGAGAGCGAGCCAGACATGAGAGCAAGCGAGCGAGCCAGGTGTGAGAGCAAGTGAGCCAGACATGAGAGCAAGCGAGCGAGCCAGATATGAGAGCAAGCGAGCCAGACATGAGAGCAAGCGAGCGAGCCAGATATGAGAGCGATCGAGCCAGACATGAGAGCAAGCGAGCGAGCCAGATATGAGAGCGAGTGAGCCAGACATGAGAGCAAGCGAGCGAGCCAGATATGAGAGCGAGCCAGACATGAGAGCAAGCGAGCGAGCAAGATATGAGAGCGAGCCAGATAAGAGAGCGAACAAGACAAGAGAGCAAGCGAGCGAGCCAGATATGAGAGCGAATGAGCCAGACATGAGAGAGAGCGAGACAGACATGAGAGCAAGAGAGCGAGCCAGATATGAGAGCGAGTGAGCCAGACATGAGAGCAAGCGAGCGAGCAAGATATGAGATCGAGCGAGCCAGATATGCGAGAAAGTCAGATAAGAGAGCGAGCCAGACAAGAGAGCAAGTGAGCGAGCCAGATATGAGAGCAAGCGAGCGAGCCAGATATGAGAGCGAGCGAGATAAGAGAGCGAGCCAGACAAGAGAGCAAGCGTGCCAGATATGAGAGCAAGCGAGCGAGCCAGATATGAGAGCAAGGGAGCCAGATATGCGAGCGAGCAAGCCAGATAAGAGAGTGAGCCAGACAAGAGAGCAAGCGAGCGAGCCAGATATGCTAGCGAGCGAGCCAGATAAGAGAGCGAACCAGACAAGAGAGCAAGCGAGCGAGCCAGATATGAGAGCAAGCGAGCAAGCCAGATATGAGAGCGAGCGAGATAAGAGAGCGAGTCAGACAAGAGAGCAAGCGAGCGAGCCAGATATGCGAGCGAGCGAGCCAGATATGAGAGCGAGCGAGCCAGACATGAGAGCAAGCGAGCGAGCCATGTATGAGAGCAAGTGAGCGAGACATGAGAGCAATCGAGCGAGCCAGATATGAGAGTGAGCGAGCCAGACATGAGAGCAAGCGAGCGAGCTAGATATGAGAGCGAGCGAGCCAGACATGAGAGCAAGCTAGCGAGCCAGGTATGAGAGCAAGTGAGCCAGACATGAGAGCAATCGAGCGAGCCAGATATGAGAGCGAGCGAGCCAGACATGAGAGCAAGCGAGCGAGTCAGATATGAGAGCAAGCGAGCCAGACATGAGAGCAAGCGAGCGAGCCAGATATGAGAGCGTTCGAGCCAGACATGAAAGCAAGCGAGCGAGCAAGATATGACATCGAGCGAGCCAGACATGAGAGCAAGCGAGCGAGTCAGATTTGAGAGCAAGCGAGCCAGACATGAAAGCAAGCGAGCGAGCAAGATATGACATCGAGCGAGCCAGACATGAGAGGAAGCAAGCGAGCCAGACATGAGAGGAAGCGAGCGAGCCAGATATGAGAGCGAGCGAGACAGACATGAGAGCAAGCGAGCGAGCCAGATATGAGAGTGAGCGAGCCAGACATGAGTGCGAGTGAGCCAGACATGAGAGCAAGCGAGCGAGCAAGATATGAGATCGAGCGAGCCAGATATGCGAGCAAGTCAGATAAGAGAGCGAGCCAGACAAGAGAGCAAGTGAGCGAGCCAGATATGAGAGCAAGCGAGCGAGCCAGATATGAGAGCAAGCGAGCGAGCCAGATATGAGAGCGAGCGAGATAAGAGAGCGAGCCAGACAAGAGAGCAAGCGAGCGAGCCAGATATGAGAGCGAGCGAGCCAGACATGAGAGCAAGCGAGCGTGCAAGATATGAGAGCGAGCGAGCCAGACATGAGAGCAAGCGAGCGAGCCAGATATGAGAGCGAGTGAGCCAGACATGAGTGCAAGCCAGCGAGAAAGATATGAGATCGAGCGAGCCAGTTATGCGAGCGAGCCAGATAAGAGAGCGAGCCAGACAAGAGAGCAAGTGAGCGAGCCAGATATGAGAGCAAGCGAGCGAGCCAGATATGAGAGCAAGCGAGCGAGCCAGATATGAGAGCGAGCGAGATAAGAGAGCGAGCCAGACAAGAGAGCAAGCGAGCGAGCCAGATATGAGAGCAAGCGAGCGAGCCAGATATGAGAGCGAGGGAGCCAGATATGCGAGCGAGCGAGCCAGATAAGAGAGTGAGCCAGACAAGAGAGCAAGTGAGCGAGCCAGATATGCGAGCGAGCCAGATATGAGAACGAGCGAGCCAGACATGAGAGCAAGCGAGCGAGCCAGGTGTGAGAGCAAGCGAGCCAGACATGAGAGCAAGCGAGCGAGCCATATATGAGAGCAAGCTAGCCAACCATGAGAGCAAGCGAGCGAGCCAAATATGAGAGCGATCGAGCCAGACATGAGAGCAAGCGAGCGAGCAAGATATGAGAGCAAGCGAGCAAGCAAGATATGAGAGCAAGCGAGCCAGATATGAGAGCGAACCAGACAAGAGAGCAAGCGAGCGAGCCAGATATGAGAACGAGCAAGATAAGAGAGCGAGCCAGACAAGAGAGCAAGCGAGCGAGCCAGATATGAGAGCAAGCGAGCGAGCCAGATATGAGAGCAAGCGAGCCAGATAAGAGAGCGAACCAAACAAGAGAGCAAGCGAGCGAGCCAGATATGAGAGCGAGCGAGCCAGACATGAGAGCAAGCGAGCAAGCCAGATATGAGAGCGAGCGAGACAGACATGAGAGCAAGCGAGCGAGCCAGATATGAGAGCGAGCGAGCCAGACATGAGAGCAAGCGAGCGAGCCAGATATGAAAGTGAGCGAGCCAGACATGAGAGCAAGCGAGCAAGCCAGATATGAGAGCGAGCGAGACAGACATGAGAGCAAGCGAGCGAGCCAGATATGAGAGCGAGCGAGCCAGACATGAGAGCAAGCGAGCGAGCCAGATATGAGAGTGAGCGAGCCAGACATGAGAGCAAGCGAGCCAGACATGAGAGCAAGCGAGCAAGCAAGATATGAGAGCAAGCGAGCGAGCCAGATGAGAGCAAGCGAGCGAGACAGATATGCGCGCGAGCGAGCCAGATAAGAGAGTGAGCCAGACAAGAGAGCAAGCGAGCCAGATATGAGAGCGATCCAGACAAGAGAGCAAGCGAGCAAGCAAGATATGAGAGCGAGCGAGCCAGACATGAGAGCAATCGAGCAAGATATGAGAGCGAGTGAGCCAGACATGAGAGCAAGCGAGCGAGCAAGATATGAGTTTGAGCGAGCCAGATATGCGAGCAAGTCAGATAAGAGAGCGAACCAGACAAGAGAGCAAGTGAGCGAGCCAGATTTGAGAGCAAGCGAGCGAGCCAGATATGAGAGCAAGCGAGCGAGCCAGATATGAGAGCGAGCGAGATAAGAGAGCGAGCCAGACAAGAGAGCAAGCGAGCGAGCCAGATATGAGAGCAAGCGAGCGAAACAGATATGAGAGCAAGCGAGCCAGACATGAGAGCAAACGAGCGAGCCAGATATGAGAGCGAGCGAGCCAGACATGAGAGCAAGCGAGCGAGCCAGATATGAGAGCGAGCGAGACAGACATGAGAGCGAGCCAGACATGAGAGCAAGCGAGCGAGCCAGATATGAGAGCGAGTGAGCCAGACATGAGAGCAAGCCAGCGAGAAAGATATGAGATCGAGCGAGCCAGTTATGTGAGCGAGTCAGATAAGAGAGCGAGCCAGACAAGAGAGCAAGTGAGCGAGCCAGATATGAGAGCAAGCGAGCGAGCCAGATATGAGAGCAAGCGAGCGAGCCAGACATGAGAGCAAGCGAGCGAGCAAGATATGAGAGCGAGCGAGCCAGACATGAGAGCAAGCGAGCGAGCCAGATATGAGAGCGAGTGAGCCAGACATGAGTGCAAGCCAGTGAGAAAGATATGAGATCGAGCGAGCCAGTTATGCGAGCGAGCCAGATAAGAGAGCGAGCCAGACAAGAGAGCAAGTGAGCGAGCCAGATATGAGAGCAAGCGAGCGAATCAGATATGAGAGCAAGCGAGCGTGCCAGATATGAGAGCGAGCGAGATAAGAGAGCGAGCCAGACAAGAGAGCAAGCGAGCGAGCCAGATATGAGAGCAAGTGAGCGAGCCAGATATGAGAGCGAGGGAGCCAGATATGCGAGCGAGCGAGCCAGATAAGAGAGTGAGCCAGACAAGAGAGCAAGTGAGCGAGCCAGATATGCGAGCGAGCCAGATATGAGAGCGAGCGAGCCAGACATGAGAGCAAGCGAGCGAGCCAGGTGTGAGAGCAAGCGAGCCAGAAGTGAGAGCAAGCGAGCGAGCCATATATGAGAGCAAGCGAGCCAACCATGAGAGCAAGCGAGCGAGCCAAACATGAGAGCGATCGAGCCAGACATGAGAGCAAGCGAGCGAGCAAGATATGAGAGCAAGCGAGCAAGCAAGATATGAGAGCAAGCGAGCCAGATAAGAGAGCGAACCAGACAAGAGAGCAAGCGAGCGAGCCAGATATGAGAACGAGCAAGATAAGAGAGCGAGCCAGACAAGAGAGCAAGCGAGCGAGCCAGATATGAGAGCAAGCGAGCGAGCCAGATATGAGAGCAAGCGAGCCAGATAAGAGAGCGAACCAAACAAGAGAGCAAGCGAGCGAGCCAGATATGAGAGCGAGCGAGCCAGACATGAGAGCAAGCGAGCGAGCCAGATATGAGAGCGAGCGAGCCAGACATGAGAGCAAGCGAGCGAGCCAGATATGAGAGCGAGCGAGCCAGACATGAGAGCAAGCGAGCCAGATATGAGAGCGAGTGAGCCAGACATGAGAGCAAGCGAGCGAGCAAGATATGAGATCGAGCGAGCCAGATATGCGAGCAAGTCAGATAAGAGAGCGAGACAGACAAGAGAGCAAGTGAGCGAGCCAGATATGAGAGCAAGCGAGCGAGCCAGATATAAGAGCAAGCGAGCGAGCCAGATATGAGAGCGAGCGAGATAAGAGAGCGAGCCAGATAAGAGAGCAAGCCAGCGAGACAGATATGAGAGCAAGCGAGCCAGATAAGAGAGCGAATCAGACAAGAGAGCAAGCGAGCGAGCCAGATATGAGAGCGAGCGAGCCAGACATGAGAGCAAGCGAGCGAGCCAGATATGAGAGGAAGCGAGCAAGCCAGATATGAGAGCGAGCGAGACAGACATGAGAGCAAGCGAGCGAGCCAGATATGAGAGCGAGGGAGCCAGACATGAGAGCAAGCGAGCGAGCCAGATATGAGAGTGAGCGAGCCAGACATGAGAGCAAGCGAGCGAGCCAGATGAGAGCGAGCGAGCCAGACATGAGAGCAAGCGAGCGAGCAAGATATGAGAGCGAGCGAGCCAGACATGAGAGCAAGCGAGCCAGATATGAGTGCAAGTGAGCCAGACATGAGAGCAAGCGAGCGAGCAAGATATGAGATCGAGCGAGCCAGATATGCGAGCAAGTCAGATAAGAGAGCGAGCCAGACAAGAGAGCAAGTGAGCGAGCCAGATATGAGAGCAAGCGAGCGAGCCAGATATGAGAGCAAGCGAGCGAGCCAGATATGAGAGCGAGCGAGATAAGAGAGCGAGTCAGACAAGAGAGCAAGCGAGCGAGCCAGATATGAGAGCAAGCGAGCGAGCCAAATATGAGAGTGAGCGAGCCAGACATGAGAGCAAGCGAGCGAGCAAGATATGAGAGCGAGCTAGCCAGACATGAGAGCAAGCGAGCGAGCCAGATATGAGAGCGAGTGAGCCAAACATGAGTGCAAGCCAGCGAGAAAGATATGAGATCGAGCGAGCCAGTTATGCGAGCGAGCCAGATAAGAAAGCGAGCCAGACAAGAGAGCAAATGAGCGAGCCAGATATGAGAGCAAGCGAGCGAGCCAGATATGAGAGCAAGCGAGCGAGCCAGATATGAGAGCGAGCGAGATAAGAGAGCAAGCCAGACAAGAGAGCAAGCGAGCGAGCCAGATATGAGAGCAAGCGAGCGAGCCAGATATGAGAGCGAGGGAGCCAGATATACGAGCGAGCGAGACAGATAAGAGAGTGAGCCAGACAAGAGAGCAAGTGAGCGAGCCAGATATGCGAGCGAGCGAGCCAGATATGAGAGCGAGCGAGCCAGACATGAGAGCAAGCGAGCGAGCCAGCTGTGAGAGCAAGCGAGCCAGATATGAGAGCAAGCGAGCGAGCCATATATGAGAGCAAGCGAGCCAACCATGAGAGCAAGCGAGCGAGCCAGATATGAGAGCGAGCGAGCCAGACATGAGAGCAAGCGAGCGAGCAAGATATGAGAGCAAGTGAGCGAGCAAGATATGAGAGCAAGCGAGCCAGATAAGAGAGCGAACCAGACAAGAGAGCAAGCGAGCGAGCCAGATATGAGAACGAGCAAGATAAGAGAGCGAGCCAAACAAGAGAGCAAGCGAGCGAGCCAGATATGAGAGCAAGCAAGCGAGCCAGATATGAGAGCAAGCGAGCCAGATAAGAGAGCGAACCAAACAAGAGAGCAAGCGAGCGAGCAAGATATGAGAGCGAGCGAGCCAGATATGAGAGCGAGCGAGCGAGCAAGATATGAGAGCGAGCGAGCCAGACATGAGAGCAAGCGAGCGAGCCAGATATGAGAGTGAGCGATCCAGACATGAGAGCAAGCGAGCGAGCAAGATATGAGAGCGAGCGAGCCAGACATGAGAGCAAGCGAGCGAGCCAGATATGAGAGTGAGCGATCCAGACATGAGAGCAAGCGAGCGAGCAAGATATGAGAGCGAGCGAGCCAGATATAAGAGTGAGCGATCCAGACATGAGAGCAAGCGAGCGAGCAAGATATGAGAGCGAGCGAGCCAGACATGAGAGCAAGCGAGCGAGCCAGATATGAGAGTGAGCGATCCAGACATGAGAGCAAGCGAGCGAGCAAGATATGAGAGCGAGCGAGCCAGATATGAGAGTGAACGAGATAAGAGAGCGAGCCAGACAAGAGAGCAAGCGAGCGAGCCAGATATGAGAGCAAGCGAGCGAGACAGATATGAGAGCGAGCGAGCCAGACATGAGAGCAAGCGAGCGAGCCAGATATGAGAGCAAGCCAGACATGAGAGCAAGCGAGCGAGCCAGATATGAGAGCGAGTGAGCCAGACATGAGAGCAAGCCAGCGAAAAAAGATATGAGATCGAGCGAGCCAGTTATGCGAGCGAGCCAGATAAGAGAGCAAGCCAGACAAGAGAGCAAGTGAGCGAGCCAGATATGAGAGCAAGCGAGCGAGCCAGATATGAGAGCGAGCGAGATAAGAGAGCGAGCCAGACAAGAGAGCAAGCAAGCGAGCCAGATATGAGAGCAAGCGAGCGAGCCAGATATGAGAGCGAGGGAGCCAGATATGCGAGCGAGCGAGCCAGATAAGAGAGTGAGCCAGACAAGAGAGCAAGCAAGCGAGCCAGATATGCGAGCGAGCGAGCCAGATATGAGAGAAAGCGAGCCAGACATGAGAGCAAGCGAGCGAGCCAGGTGTGAGAGCAAGCGAGCCAGACATGAGAGCAAGCGAGCGAGCCAGATATAAGAGCAAGCGAGCCAGACATGAGAGCAAGCCAGCGAGCCAGATATGAGAGCGATCGAGCCAGACATGAGAGCAAGCGAGCGAGCCAAATATGAGAGCGAGTGAGCCAGACATGAGAGCAAGCGAACAAGCCAGATATAAGAGCGAGCCAGACATGAGAGCAAGCAAGCGAGCAAGATATGAGAGCGAGCCAGATAAGAGAGCGAAGACAAGAGAGCAAGCGAGCGAGCCAGATATGCGAGCGAGCGAGCCAGATATGAGATCGAGCGAGCCAGACATGAGAGCAAGCGAGCGAGCCAGATATGAGAGCGAGCGAGCCAGACATGAGAGCAAGCGAGCGAGCCAGATATGAGAGCGAGCGAGATAAGAGAGCGAGCCAGA
The DNA here is from genome assembly GCF_029499605.1 of Hyla sarda. Taxonomy (NCBI): domain Eukaryota; kingdom Metazoa; phylum Chordata; class Amphibia; order Anura; family Hylidae; genus Hyla; species Hyla sarda. Next base: position 66,503,811 of record NC_079199.1, read on the forward strand.
CAAGAGAGCAAGCGAGCGAGCCAGATATGAGAGCAAGCGAGCGAGCCAGATGAGAGCAAGCGAGCAAGCCAGATATGCGAGCGAGCCAGATAAGAGAGCAAGTCAGACAAGAGAGCAAGCGAGCGAGCCAGATATGAGAGCAAGCGAGCGAGACAGATATGAGAGCGAGCGAGCCAGATATGAGAGTGAACGAGATAAGAGAGCGAGCCAGACAAGAGAGCAAGCGAGCGAGCCAGATATGAGAGCAAGCGAGCGAGACAGATATGAGAGCGAGCGAGCCAGACATGAGAGCAAGCGAGCGAGCCAGATATGAGAGCGAGCCAGACATGAGAGCAAGCGAGCGAGCCAGATATGAGAGCGAGTGAGCCAGACATGAGAGCAAGCCAGCGAAAAAAGATATGAGATCGAGCGAGCCAGTTATGCGAGCGAGCCAGATAAGAGAGCAAGCCAGACAAGAGAGCAAGTGAGCGAGCCAGATATGAGAGCAAGCGAGCGAGCCAGATATGAGAGCGAGCGAGATAAGAGAGCGAGCCAGACAAGAGAGCAAGCAAGCGAGCCAGATATGAGAGCAAGCGAGCGAGCCAGATATGAGAGCGAGGGAGCCAGATATGCGAGCGAGCGAGCCAGATAAGAGAGTGAGCCAGACAAGAGAGCAAGCGAGCGAGCCAGATATGCGAGCGAGCGAGCCAGATATGAGAGAAAGCGAGCCAGACATGAGAGCAAGCGAGCGAGCCAGGTGTGAGAGCAAGCGAGCCAGACATGAGAGCAAGCGAGCGAGCCAGATATAAGAGCAAGCGAGCCAGACATGAGAGCAAGCCAGCGAGCCAGATATGAGAGCGATCGAGCCAGACATGAGAGCAAGCGAGCGAGCCAAATATGAGAGCGAGTGAGCCAGACATGAGAGCAAGCGAACAAGCCAGATATAAGAGCGAGCCAGACATGAGAGCAAGCAAGCGAGCAAGATATGAGAGCGAGCCAGATAAGAGAGCGAAGACAAGAGAGCAAGCGAGCGAGCCAGATATGCGAGCGAGCGAGCCAGATATGAGATCGAGCGAGCCAGACATGAGAGCAAGCGAGCGAGCCAGATATGAGAGCGAGCGAGCCAGACATGAGAGCAAGCGAGCGAGCCAGATATGAGAGCGAGCGAGATAAGAGAGCGAGCCAGACAAGAGAGCAAGCGAGCGAGCCAGATATGAGAGCAAGCGAGCGAGCCAGATGAGAGCAAGCGAGCAAGCCAGATATGCGAGCGAGCCAGATAAGAGAGCAAGTCAGACAAGAGAGCAAGCGAGCGAGCCAGATATGCGAGCGAGCCAGATATGAGAGCGAGCGAGCCAGACATGAGAGCAAGCCAGCGAGCCAGGTATGAGAGCAAGTGAGCCAGACATGAGAGCAATCGAGCGAGCCAGATATGAGAGCGAGTGAGCCAGACATGAGAGCAAGCGAGCGAGCCAGATATGAGAGCGAGCCAGACATGAGAGCAAGCGAGCGAGCAAGATATGAGAGCGAGCCAGATAAGAAAGCGAACCAGACAAGATAGCAAGCGAGCGAGCCAGATATGAGAGCAAGCGAGCCAGACATGAGAGCAAGCGAGCGAGAGCGAGCAAGACATGAGAGCAAGCAAGCGAGCCAGATATGAGAGCGAGTGAGCCAGACATGAGAGCAATCGAGCGAGCCAGATATGAGAGCGAGCGAGCCAGACATGAGAGCAAGTGAGCGAGCCAGATATGAGAGCGAGCGAGCCAGACATGAGAGCAAGCGAGCGAGCCAGATATGAGAGCGAGCCAGACATGAGAGCAAGCGAGCGAGCAAGATATGAGAGCGAGCCAGATAAGAGAGCGAACCAGACAAGAGAGCAAGCGAGCGAGCCAGATATGAGAGCAAGCGAACCAGACATGAGAGAAAGCGAGCGAGTAAGATATGAGAGCGAGCGAGCCAGACATGAGAGCAAGCGAGCGAGCCAGATATGAGAGCGAGCGAGCCAGATATGAGAGCAAGCGAGCGAGCCAGATATGGAAGCGAGCAAGATATGAGAGCGAGCCAGATATGAGAGCGAACCAGACAAGAGAGCAAAAGAGCGAGCCATGCTTGAAAAAGGTGGTGGATATCACTGAAACGTTGCATTTGAACATGGTTTAAATAAACACTGTTGTGTTTTTTACTTGAACCCGTGAGTGCTGTTGGACTAATTGCTGAAAAGAGCGAGCCAGATATGAGAGCGAGCGAGCCAGACATGAGAGCAAGCGAGCGAGCCAGATATGAGAGCAAGCGAGCCAGACATGAGAGCAAGCGAGCGAGCCAGATATGAGAGCGAGCCAGACATGAGAGCAAGCGAGCGAGCCAGATATGAGAGCGAGCCAGATAAGAGAGCGAACCAGACAAGAGAGCAGGCGAGCGAGCCAGATATGAGAGCGAGCGAGCCAGAAATGAGAGCGAGCCAGATAAGAGAGCGAACCAGACAAGAGAGCAAGCGAGCGAGCCAGAAATGAGAGCGAGCGAACCAGACATGAGAGCAAGCGAGCGAGCCAGATATGAGAGCGAGCGAGCCAGACATGAGAGCAAGCGAGCGAGTCAGATATGAGAGCGAGCGAGCCAGACATGAGATCAAGCGAGCGAGCCAGATATGAGAGTGAGCGAGCCAGACATGAGAGCAAGCGAGCGATCAAGACATGAGAGCAAGCGAGCGAGCCAGATATGAGAGCAATCGAGCGAGCCATGAGTGCAAGGGAGCGAGCCAGATATGAGAGCGAGCGAGCCAGACATGAGAGCAAGCGAGCGAGCAAGATATGAGAGCGAGCGAGCCAGACATGAGAGCAAGCGAGCGAGCCAGATATGAGAGCGAGTGAGCCAGACATGAGAGCAAGCGAGCGAGCAAAATATGAGATCGAGCGAGCCAGATATGCGGGCAAGTCAGATAATAGAGCGAGCCAGAAAAGAGAGCAAGCGAGCGAGCCAGATATGAGAGCGAGTGAGCCAGACATGAGAGCAAGCGAGCGAGCCAGATATGAGAGCGAGCGAGCCAGACATGAGAGCAAGCGAGCGAGCCAGATATGAGAGCGAGCCAGACATGAGAGCAAGCGAGCGAGCAAGATATGAGAGCGAGCCAGATAAGAAAGCGAACCAGACAAGAGAGCAAGCGAGCGAGCCAGATATGAGAGCAAGCGAGCCAGACATGAGAGCAAGCGAGCGAGAGCGAGCAAGACTTGAGAGCAAGCAAGCGAGCCAGATATGAGAGCGAGTGAGCCAGACATGAGAGCAATCGAGCGAGCCAGATATGAGAGCGAGCGAGCCAGACATGAGAGCAAGCGAGCGAGCCAGATATGAGAGCGAGCGAGCCAGACATGAGAGCAAGCGAGCGAGCCAGATATGAGAGCGAGCCAGACATGAGAGCAAGCGAGCGAGCAAGATATGAGAGCGAGCCAGATAAGAGAGCGAACCAGACAAGAGAGCAAGCGAGCGAGCCAGATATGAGAGCAAGCGAGCCAGACATGAGAGCAAGCGAGCGAGTAAGATATGAGAGCGAGCGAGCCAGACATGAGAGCAAGCGAGCGAGCCAGATATGAGAGCGAGCGAGCCAGATATGAGAGCAAGCGAGCGAGCCAGATATGGAAGCGAGCAAGATATGAGAGCGAGCCAGATATGAGAGCGAACCAGACAAGAGAGCAAAAGAGCGAGCCATGCTTGAAAAAGGTGGTGGATAGCACTGAAACGTTGCATTTGAACATGGTTTAAATAAATACCGTTGTGTTTTTTACTTGAACCCGTGAGTGCTGTTGGACTAATTGCTGAAAAGAGCGAGCCAGATATGAGAGCGAGCGAGCCAGACATGAGAGCAAGCGAGCGAGCCAGATATGAGAGCGAGCGAGCCAGACATGAGAGCAAGCGAGCGAGCCAGATATGAGAGCGAGCCAGACATGAGAGCAAGCGAGCGAGCCAGATATGAGAGCGAGCCAGATAAGAGAGCGAACCAGACAAGAGAGCAGGCGAGCGAGCCAGATATGAGAGCGAGCGAGCCAGATATGAGAGCGAGCCAGATAAGAGAGCGAACCAGACAAGAGAGCAAGCGAGCGAGCCAGAAATGAGAGCGAGCGAACCAGACATGAGAGCAAGCGAGCGAGCCAGATATGAGAGCGAGCGAGCCAGACATGAGAGCAAGCGAGCGAGCCAGAAATGAGAGCGAGCGAGCCAGACATGAGAGCAAGCGAGCGAGCCAGATATAAGAGCAAGCGAGCAAGCCAGATATGAGAGCAAGCAAGCGAGCCAGATGTGAGAGCAAGCGAGCGAGCCAGATATGAGAGCGAGCGAGGCAGACATGAGAGCAAATGAGCGAGCAAGATATGTGAGCGAGCGAGCCAGATAAGCGAGGGAGCCAGAAATGCGAGCGAGCGAGCCAGGTAAGAGAGCGAGCCAGATAAGAGAGCGAGCCAGACAATAGAGCAAGCAAGCTAGCCGGATATGAGAGCGAGTGAGCCAGACATGAGAGCAATCGAACGAGCCAGATATGAGAGCGAGCGAGCCAGACATGAGAGCAAGCGAGCGAGCCAGATATGAGAGCGAGCGAGCCAGACATGAGAGCAAGCGAGCGAGCCAGATATGAGAGCGAGCCAGACATGAGAGCAAGCGAGCGTGCAAGATATGAGAGCGAGCCAGATGAGAGCGAACCAGACAAGAGAGCAAGCGAGCGAGCCAGATATGAGAGCAAGCGAGCCAGACATGAGAGCAAGCGAGCGAGTAAGATATGAGAGCGAGCGAGCCAGACATGAGAGCAAGCGAGCGAGCCAGATATGAGAGCGAGTGAGCCAGACATGAGAGCAAGCCAGCGAGCAAGATATGAGATCGAGCGAGCCACATATGCGAGCGAGCCAGATAAGAGAGCGAGCCAGACAAGAGAGCAAGTGAGCGAGGCAGATATGAGAGCAAGCGAGCGAGCCAGATGAGAGCAAGCGAGCGAGCCAGATATGCGAGCGAGCGAGTCAGATAAGAGAGCGAGCCAGACAAGAGAGCAAGCGAGCGAGCCAGATATGCGAGCGAGCCAGATAAGAGAGTGAGCCAGACAAGAGAGCAAGCGAGCGAGACAGATATGCGAGCGAGCAAGCCAGATATGAGAGCGAGCGAGCCAGACATGAGAGCAAGCGAGCGAGCCAGGTATGAGAGCAAGCGAGCTAGACATGAGAGCAATCGAGCCAGCCAGATATGAGAGCGAGCGAGCCAGACATGAGAGCAAGCGAGCGAGCCAGATATGAGAGCGAGCGAGCCAGACATGAGAGCAAGCGAGCAAGCCAGATATGAGAGTGAGTGAGCCAGACATGAGAGCAAGCGAGCGAGAGCGAGCCAGACATGAGAGCAAGCGAGCGAGCCAGATATGAGAGCGAGTGAGCCAGACATGAGAGCAATCGAGCGAGCCAGATATGAGAGCAAGCGAGCCAGACATGAGAGCAAGCGAGCGAGCCAGATATGAGAGCGAGCGAGCCAGACATGAGAGCAAGCGAGCGAGCCAGATATGAGAGCGAGCCAGACATGAGAGCAAGCGAGCGAGCAAGATATGAGAGCGAGCCAGATAAGAGAGTGAACCAGACAAGAGAGCAAGCGAGCGAGCCAGATATGAGAGCAAGCGAGCCAGACATGAGAGCAAGCGAGCGAGTAAGATATGAGAGCGAGCGAGCCAGACATGAGAGCAAGCGAGCGAGCCAGATATGAGAGCGAGCGAGCCAGACATGAGAGCAAGCGAGCGAGCCAGATATGGAAGCGAGCGAGCAAGATATGAGAGCGAGCCAGATAAGAGAGCGAACCAGACAAGAGAGCAAGCGAGCGAGCCAGATATGAGAGCAAGCGAGCCAGACATGAGAGCAAGCGAGCGAGTAAGATATGAGAGCGAGCGAGCCAGACATGAGAGCAAGCGAGCGAGCCAGATATGAGAGCGAGCGAGCCAGACATGAGAGCAAGCGAGCGAGCCAGATATGAGAGCGAGCGAGCCAGACATGAGAGCAAGCGAGCGAGCCAGATAGGAGAGCGAGCGAGCCAGACATGAGAGCAAGCGAGCGAGCAAGATATGAGAGAGAGCGAGCCAGACATGAGAGCAAGCGAGCGAGCCAGATATGAGAGCGAGTGAGCCAGACATGAGAGCAAGCGAGCGAGCAAAATATGAAATCGAGCGAGCCAGATATGCGGGCAAGTCAGATAAAAGAGCGAGCCAGAAAAGAGAGCAAGTGAGCGAGCCAGATATGAGAGCAAGCGAGCGAGCCAGATATGAGAGCGAGTGAGATAAGAGAGCGAGCCAGACAAGAGAGCAAGCAAGCGAGCCAGATATGAGAGCAAGCGAGCGAGCCAGATATGCAAGCGAGAGAGCCAGATAAGAGAGCGAACCAGACAAGAGAGCAAGCGAGCGAGCCAGATATGAGCGCGAGCGAGCCAGACATGAGAGCAAGCGAGCGAGCAAGATAGGAGAGCGAGCGAGACAGACATGAGAGCAAGCGAGCGAGCAAGATATGAGAGCGAGCGAGCCAGACATGAGAACAAGCGAGCGAGCCAGATATGATAGCGAGTGAGCCAGACATGAGAGCAAGCCAGCGAGGAAGATATGAGATCTTGCGAGCCACATATGCGAGCGAGCCAAATAAGAGAGCGAGCCAGACAAGAGAGCAAGTGAGCGAGCCAGATATGAGAGCAAGCGAGCGAGCCAGATATGAGAGCAAGCGAGCGAGCCAGATGAGAGCAAGCGAGCGAGCCAGATATGCGAGCGAGCGAGTCAGATAATAGAGCGAGCCAGACAAGAGAGCAAGCGAGCGAGCCAGATATGCGAGCGAGCCAGATAAGAGAGTGAGCCAGACAAGAGAGCAAGCGAGCGAGACAGATATGCGAGCGAGCGAGCCAGATATGAGAGTGAGCGAGCCAGACATGAGAGCAAGCGAGCGATCAAGACATGAGAGCAAGAGAGCGAGCCAGATATGAGAGCGAGCGAGCCAGACATGAGAGCAAGCGAGCGAGCCAGATATGCGAGCGAGCCAGAAATGCGAGCGAGCGAGCCAGATAAGAGAGCGAGCCAGATAAGAGAGCGAGCCAGACAAGAGAGCAAGCAAGCTAGCTGGATATGAGAGCAAGCGAGCGAGGCATATAAGAGAGCAAGCCAGACAAGAGAGCAAGTGAGCGAACCAGATATGCGAGCGAGCCAGATAAGAGAGCGAGCCAGACATGAGAGCAAGCGAGCGAACCAGATATGAGAGCAAGCGAGCAAGCCAGATATGAGAGCGAGCGAGCCAGACATGAGAGCGAGCGAGCCAAATAAGAGAGCGAGCCAGATATGAGAGCGAGCGAGCCAGATAAGAGAGCGAGCCAGACATGAGAGCAAGCGAGCGAGCCAGATATGAGAGCAAGTGAGCAAGCCAGATATGAGAGCGAGACAGATAAGAGGGCGAACCAGACAAGAGAGCAATCGAGCGAGCCAGATATGAGAGCGAGTGAGCCAGACATAAGAGCAAGCGAGCGAGCAAGATATGAGATCGAGCGAGCCAGATATGCGAGCGAGCCGGATAAGAGAGCGAGCCAGACAAGAGAGCAAGTGAGTGAGCCAGATATGAGAGCAAGTGAGCGAGCCAGATATGCGAGCGAGCGAGCCAGATAAGAGAGCAAGCCAGACAAGAGAGCAAGCGAGCGAGCCAGATATGCGAGCGAACGAGCCAGATATGAGAGCAAGCGAGCCAGACATAAGAGCAAGCGAGCAAGCCAGATATGAGAGAGAGCCAGACATAAGAGCAAGCGAGCGAGCCAGATATGAAAGCGAGCGAGCCAGATATGCGAGCGAGCCAGATAAGGGAGCAAGCCAGACAAGAGAGCAAGCGAGCGAGCCAGATATGAGAGCAAGCGAGCGAACCAGATATGAGAGCGAGCGAGATAAGAGATCGAGCCAGATATGAGAGCGAGCGAGATAAGAGATCGAGCCAGACAAGAGAGCAAGTGAACGAGCCAGATATGAGAGCAAGTGAGCGAGCCATATATGCGAGCGAGCGAGCCAGATAAGAGAGCGAGCCAGACAAGAGAGCATGCGAGCGAGCCAGATATGCGAGCGAGCGAGCCAGATAAGAGAGTGAGCCAGACAAGAGAGCAAGCGAGCGAGCCAGATATGCGAGCGAACGAGCCAGATATGAGAGCAAGCGAGCCAGACATAAGAGCAAGCGAGCAAGCCAGATATGAGAGCGAGCCAGACATGAGAGCAAGCGAGCGAGCCAGATATGAGAGCGAGCGAGCCAGACATGAGAGCAGGCGAGCGAGCAAGATATGAGAGTGAGCGAGCCAGACATGAGAGCAAGCGAGCGAGCAAGATATGAGAGCGAGCGAGCCAGATAAGAGAGCGAGCCAGCTAAGAGAGCGAGCCAGACAAGAGAGCAAGCAAGCTAGCCGGATATGAGAGCAAGCGAGCGAGCCATATAAGAGAGCGAGCCAGACAAGAGAGCAAGTGAGCGAACCAGATATGCGAGCGAGCCAGATAAGAGAGCGAGCCAGACATGAGAGCATGCGAGCGAGCCAGATATGAGAGCAAGCGAGCAAGCCAGATATGAGAGCGAGACAGATAAGCGGGCGAACCAGACAAGAGAGCAATCGAGCGAGCCAGATATGAGAGCGAGCGAGCCAGACATGAGAGCAAGCTAGCGAGCAAGATATGAGAGCGAGCGACCCAGATATGCGAGCGAGCCAGATAAGAGAGCGAGCCAGATATGAGAGCGAGCGAGCCAGATAAGAGAGCGAGCCAGACATGAGAGCAAGCGAACGAGCCAGATATGAGAGCAAGTGAGCAAGCCAGATATGACAGCGAGTGAGCCAGACATAAGAGCAAGCGAGTGAGCAAGATATGAGATCGAGCGAGCCAGATATGCGAGCGAGCCGGATAAGAGAGCGAGCCAGACAAGAGAGCAAGTGAGTGAGCCAGATATGAGAGCAAGTGAGCGAGCCAGATATGTGAGCGAGCGAGCCAGATAAGAGAGCGAGCCAGACAAGAGATTATGCGAGCGAGCCAGATATGCGAGCGAGCGAGCCAGATAAGAGAGTGAGCCAGACAAGAGAGCAAGCGAGCGAGCCAGATATGCGAGCGAACGAGCCAGATATGAGAGCAAGCGAGCCAGACATAAGAGCAAGCGTGCAAGCCAGATATGAGAGCGAGCCAGACATGAGAGCAAGCGAGCGAGCCAGATATAAGAGCGAGCGAGCCAGACATGAGAGCAAGCGAGCGAGCAAGATATGAGAGCGAGCGAGCCAGACATGAGAGCAAGCGAGCGAGCCAGATATGAGAGCGAGCCAGACATGAGAGCAAGCGAGCGAGCAAGATATGAGAGTGAGCCAGATAAGAGAGCAAACCAGACAGAGCAAGCGAGCGAGCCAGATATGAGAGCGAGCGAGTCAGACTTGAGAGCAAGCGAGCGAGCCAGATATGAGAGCGAGCGAGCCAGACATGAGAGCAAGCAAGCGAGCCATATATGAGAGCGAGCCAGACATGAGAGCAAGCGAGCGAGCCAGATATGAGAGCGAGCGAGAAAGACATGAGAGCAAGCGAGCGAGCCAGATATGAGAGCTAGTGAGCCAGACATGAGAGCAAGCGAGCGAGCCAGATATGAGAGCGAGCGAGCCAGACATGAGAGCAAGCGAGCGAGCCAGATATGAGAGCGAGCGAGCCAGACATGAGAGCAAGCGAGCAAACCAGATATGAGAGCGAGCGAGCCAGACAAGAGAGCAAGCAAGCGAGCAAGATATGAGAGCGAGCGAGCCAGACATGAGAGCAAGCGAGCGAGCCAGATATGAGAGCGAGTGAGCCAGACATAAGAGCAAGCGAGCGAGCAAGATATGAGATCGAGAGAGCCAGATATGCGAGCGAGCCGGATAAGAGAGCGAGCCAGACAAGAGAGCAAGTGAGTGAGCCAGATATGAGAGCAAGTGAGCGAGCCAGATATGCGAGTGAGCGAGCCAGATAAGAGAGCGAGCCAGACAAGAGAGCATGCGAGCGAGCCAGATATGCGAGCGATCGAGCCAGATAAGAGAGTGAGCCAGACAAGAGAGCAAGCGAGCGAGCCAGATATGGGAGCGAACGAGCCAGATATGAGAGCAAGCGAGCCAGACATAAGAGCAAGCGAGCAAGCCAGATATGAGAGCGAGCCAGACATGAGAGCAAGCGAGCGAGCCAGACATGAGCAAGCGAGCGAGCAAGATATGAGAGCAAGCGAGCGAGCCAGATATGAGAGCTAGTGAGCCAGACATGAGAGCAAGCAAGCGAGCCAGATATGAGAGCGAGCGAGCCAGACATGAGAGCAAGCGAGCGAGCCAGATATGAGAGCGAGCCAGACATGAGAGCAAGCGAGCGAGCCAGATATGAGAGCGAGCGAGCCAGACATGAGAGCAAGCGAGCAAACCAGATATAAGAGCGAGCGAGCCAGACATGAGAGCAAGCGAGCGAGCCAGATATGAGAGCGAGCCAGACATGAGAGCAAGCGAGCGAGCCAGATATGAGAGCGAGCGAGCCAGACATGAGAGCAAGCGAGCAAACCAGATATGAGAGCGAGCGAGCCAGACATGAGAGCAAGCAAGCGAGCAAGATATGAGAGCGAACGATCCAGACATGAGAGCAAGCGAGCGAGCCAGATATGAGAGCGAGCGAGCCAGATATGCGAGCGAGCCGGATAAGAGAGCGAGCCAGACAAGAGAGCAAGTGAGTGAGCCAGATATGAGAGCAAGTGAGCGAGCCAGATATGCGAGCGAGCGAGCCAGATAAGAGAGCGAGCCAGACAAGAGAGCATGCGAGCGAGCCAGATATGCGAGCGATCGAGCCAGATAAGAGAGTGAGCCATACAACAGAGCAAGCGAGCGAGCCAGATATGGGAGCGAACGAGCCAGATATGAGAGCAAGCGAGCCAGACATAAGAGCAAGCGAGCAAGCCAGATATGAGAGCGAGCCAGACATGAGAGCAAGCAAGCGAGCCATATATGAGAGCGAGCGAGCCAGACATGAGAGCAAGCGAGCGAGCCAGATATGAGAGCAAGCGAGCCAGACATGAGAGCAAGCGAGCAAGCCAGATATGAGAGCCAGCGAGCCAGACATGAGCGCAAGCGAGCGAGCCAGATATGAGAGCGAGCGAGCCAGATATGCGAGCGAGCGAGCCAGATAAGAGAGCTAGCCAGACAAGAGAGCAAGCGAGCGAGCCAGATATGCGAGCTAGCCAGATAAGAGAGCGAGCCAGACATGAGAGCAAGCGAGCGGGCCAGATATGAGAGCAAGCGAGCAAGCAAGATATAAGAGCAAGACAGATAAGAGGGTGAACCAGACAAGAGAGCAATCGAGCGAGCCAGATATGAGAGCGAGCAAGCCAGACATGAGAGCAAGCTAGCGAGCAAGATATGAGAGCAACCGAGCCAGATATGAGAGCGAGCAAGCCAGACATGAGAGCAAGCTAGCGAGCAAGATATGAGAGCGAGCGAGCCAGTCATGAAAGCAAGCTAGCGAGCAAGATATGAGAGCGAGCGAGCCAGACATGAGAGCAAGCGAGCGAGCCAGATATGAGAGCGAGCGAGCCAGACATGAGAGCAAGCGAGCGAGCCAGATATGAGAGCGAGCGAGCCAGACATGAGAGCAAGCGAGCGAGCCAGATATGCGAGCAAGAGAGCCAGATAAGAGAGCGAGCCAGACAAGAGAGCAAGCGAGCGAGCCAGATATGAGAGCAAGCAAGCGAGCCAGATATGAGAGCAAGCGAGCGAGCCAGATATGAGAGCGAGCGAGACAGATATGCGAGACAGAAATGCGAGCGAGCCAGATAAGAGAGCGAGCCAGATAAGAGAGCGAGCCAGACAAGAGAGCAAGCAAGCTAGCCGGATATGAAAGCAAGCGAGCGAGCCAGATATGAGAGCGAGCAAGCCAGATATGCGAGCGAGCCAGATAAGAGAGAGTGCCAGACAAGAGAGCAAGCGAGCGAGCCAGATATGAGAGCAAGCGAGCGAGCCATATAAGAGAGCGAGCCAGACAAGATAGCAAGTGAGCGAACCAGATATGAGAGCGAGCGAGCCAGACATGAGAGCAAGCAAGCAAGCCAGATATGAGAGCGAGCGAGACAGACATGAGCGCAAGCGAGTGAGCCAGATATGAGAGAAGCGAGCCAGATATGCGAGCGAGCGAGCCAGATAAGAGAGCTAGCCAGACAAGAGAGCAAGCGAGCGAGCCAGATATGCGAGCAAGCGAGCGAGCCAGATATGAGAGCAAGCGAGCGAGCCAGATATGAGAGCAAGCGAGCGAGCAAGATATGAGAGCGAGCGAGCCAGATATGCGAGCGAGCCAGAAATGCGAGCGAGCAAGCCAAATAAGAGAGCGAGCCAGATAAGAGAGCGAGCCAGACAAGAGAGCAAGCAAGCTAGCCGGATATGAGAGCAAGCGAGCGAGCCAGATATGAGTGTGAGCAAGCCAGATATGCGAGCGAGCCAGATAAGAGAGAGAGCCAGACAAGAGAGCAAGCGAGCGAGCCAGATATGAGAGCAAGCGAGCGAGCCATATAAGAGAGCGAGCCAGACAAGAGAGCAAGTGAGCGAACCAGATATGAGAGCGAGCGAGCCAGACATGAGAGCAAGCGAGCAAGCCAGATATGAGAGCCAGCGAGCCAGACATGAGCGCAAGCGAGCGAGCCAGATATGAGAGCGAGCGAGCCAGATATGCGAGCGAGCGAGTCAGATAAGAGAGCTAGCCAGACAAGAGAGCAAGCAAGCGAGCCAGATATGCGAGCGAGCCAGATAAGAGAGCGAGCCAGACATGAGAGCAAGCGAGCTAGCCAGATATGAGAGCAAGCGAGCAAGCCAGATATGAGAGCGAGACAGATAAGAGGGCGAACCAGACAAGAGAGCAATCGAGCGAGCCAGATATGAGAGCGAGCAAGCCAGACATGAGAGCAAGCTAGCGAGCAAGATATGAGAGCGAGCGAGCCAGATATGAGAGCGAGCAAGCCAGACATGAGAGCAAGCTAGCGAGCAAGATATGAGAGCGAGCGAGCCAGACATGAGAGCAAGCGAGCAAGCCAGATGTGCGAGCGAGCCAGAAATGCAAGCGAGCGAGCCAGATAAGAGAGCGAGCCTGATAAGAGAGCGAGCCAGACAAGAGAGCAAGCAAGCTAGCCGGATATGAGAGCAAGCGAGCGAGCCATATAAGAGAGCGAGCCAGACAAGAGAGCAAGTGAGCGAACCAGATATGCGAGCGAGCCAGATAAGAGAGCGAGCCAGACATGAGAGCAAGCGAGCGAACCAGATATGAGAGCAAGCGAGCAAGCCAGATATGAGAGCGAGACAGATAAGAGAGCTAGCCAGACAAGAGAGCAAGCGAGCGAGCCAGATATGCGAGCGAGCCAGATAAGAGAGCGAGCCAGACATGAGAGCAAGCGAGCGAGCCAGATATGAGAGCAAGTGAGCAAGCCAGATATGAGAGCGAGACAGATAAGAGGGCGAACAAGACAAGAGAGCAATCGAGCGAGCCAGATATGAGAGCGAGCGAGCCAGACATGAGAGCAAGCTAGCGAGCAAGATATGAGAGCGAGCGACCCAGATATGCGAGCGAGCGAGCCAGATAAGAGAGCGAGCCAGATATGAGAGCAAGCGAGCCAGATAAGAGAGCGAGCCAGACATGAGAGCAAGCGAGCGAGCCAGATATGAGAGCAAGTGAGCAAGCCAGATATGAGAGCGAGACAGATAAGAGGGCGAACCAGACAAGAGAGCAATCGAGCGAGCCAGATATGAGAGCGAGTGAGCCAGACATAAGAGCAAGCGAGCGAGCAAGATATGAGATCGAGCGAGCCAGATATGCGAGAGAGCCGGATAAGAGAGCGAGCCAGACAAGAGAGCAAGTGAGTGAGCCAGATATGAGAGCAAGTGAGCGAGCCAGATATGCGAGCGAGCGAGCCAGATAAGAGAGCGAGCCAGACAAGAGAGCATGCGAGCGAGCCAGATATGCGAGCGAGCCAGATAAGAGAGTGAGCCAGACAAGAGAGCAAGCGAGCGAGCCAGATATGCGAGCGAACGAGCCAGATATGAGAGCAAGCGAGCCAGACATAAGAGCAAGCGAGCAAGCCAGATATGAGAGCGAGCCAGACATGAGAGCAAGCGAGCGAGCCAGATATGAGAGCGAGCGAGCCAGACATGAGAGCAGGCGAGCGAGCAAGATATGAGAGTGAGCGAGCCAGACATGAGAGCAAGCGAGCGAGCAAGATATGAGAGCGAGCGAGCCAGACATGAGAGCAAGCAAGCGAGCCATATATGAGAGCGAGCCAGACATGAGAGCAAGCGAGCGAGCCAGATATGAGAGCGAGCGAGAAAGACATGAGAGCAAGCGAGCGAGCCAGATATGAGAGCTAGTGAGCCAGACATGAGAGCAAGCGAGCGAGCCAGATATGAGAGCGAGCGAGCCAGACATGAGAGCAAGCGAGCGAGCCAGATATGAGAGCGAGCGAGCCAGACATGAGAGCAAGCGAGCAAACCAGATATGAGAGCGAGCGAGCCAGACAAGAGAGCAAGCAAGCGAGCAAGATATGAGAGCGAGCGAGCCAGACATGAGAGCAAGCGAGCGAGCCAGATATGAGAGCGAGTGAGCCAGACATAAGAGCAAGCGAGCGAGCAAGATATGAGATCGAGAGAGCCAGATATGCGAGCGAGCCGGATAAGAGAGCGAGCCAGACAAGAGAGCAAGTGAGTGAGCCAGATATGAGAGCAAGTGAGCGAGCCAGATATGCGAGTGAGCGAGCCAGATAAGAGAGCGAGCCAGACAAGAGAGCATGCGAGCGAGCCAGATATGCGAGCGATCGAGCCAGATAAGAGAGTGAGCCAGACAAGAGAGCAAGCGAGCGAGCCAGATATGGGAGCGAACGAGCCAGATATGAGAGCAAGCGAGCCAGACATAAGAGCAAGCGAGCAAGCCAGATATGAGAGCGAGCCAGACATGAGAGCAAGCGAGCGAGCCAGACATGAGCAAGCGAGCGAGCAAGATATGAGAGCAAGCGAGCGAGCCAGATATGAGAGCTAGTGAGCCAGACATGAGAGCAAGCAAGCGAGCCAGATATGAGAGCGAGCGAGCCAGACATGAGAGCAAGCGAGCGAGCCAGATATGAGAGCGAGCCAGACATGAGAGCAAGCGAGCGAGCCAGATATGAGAGCGAGCGAGCCAGACATGAGAGCAAGCGAGCAAACCAGATATAAGAGCGAGCGAGCCAGACATGAGAGCAAGCGAGCGAGCCAGATATGAGAGCGAGCCAGACATGAGAGCAAGCGAGCGAGCCAGATATGAGAGCGAGCGAGCCAGACATGAGAGCAAGCGAGCAAACCAGATATGAGAGCGAGCGAGCCAGACATGAGAGCAAGCAAGCGAGCAAGATATGAGAGCGAACGAGCCAGACATGAGAGCAAGCGAGCGAGCCAGATATGAGAGCGAGCGAGCCAGATATGCGAGCGAGCCGGATAAGAGAGCGAGCCAGACAAGAGAGCAAGTGAGTGAGCCAGATATGAGAGCAAGTGAGCGAGCCAGATATGCGAGCGAGCGAGCCAGATAAGAGAGCGAGCCAGACAAGAGAGCATGCGAGCGAGCCAGATATGCGAGCGATCGAGCCAGATAAGAGAGTGAGCCATACAACAGAGCAAGCGAGCGAGCCAGATATGGGAGCGAACGAGCCAGATATGAGAGCAAGCGAGCCAGACATAAGAGCAAGCGAGCAAGCCAGATATGAGAGCGAGCCAGACATGAGAGCAAGCAAGCGAGCCATATATGAGAGCGAGCGAGCCAGACATGAGAGCAAGCGAGCGAGCCAGATATGAGAGCAAGCGAGCCAGACATGAGAGCAAGCGAGCAAGCCAGATATGAGAGCCAGCGAGCCAGACATGAGCGCAAGCGAGCGAGCCAGATATGAGAGCGAGCGAGCCAGATATGCGAGCGAGCGAGCCAGATAAGAGAGCTAGCCAGACAAGAGAGCAAGCGAGCGAGCCAGATATGCGAGCTAGCCAGATAAGAGAGCGAGCCAGACATGAGAGCAAGCGAGCGGGCCAGATATGAGAGCAAGCGAGCAAGCAAGATATAAGAGCAAGACAGATAAGAGGGTGAACCAGACAAGAGAGCAATCGAGCGAGCCAGATATGAGAGCGAGCAAGCCAGACATGAGAGCAAGCTAGCGAGCAAGATATGAGAGCAACCGAGCCAGATATGAGAGCGAGCAAGCCAGACATGAGAGCAAGCTAGCGAGCAAGATATGAGAGCGAGCGAGCCAGTCATGAAAGCAAGCTAGCGAGCAAGATATGAGAGCGAGCGAGCCAGACATGAGAGCAAGCGAGCGAGCCAGATATGAGAGCGAGCGAGCCAGACATGAGAGCAAGCGAGCGAGCCAGATATGAGAGCGAGCGAGCCAGACATGAGAGCAAGCGAGCGAGCCAGATATGCGAGCAAGAGAGCCAGATAAGAGAGCGAGCCAGACAAGAGAGCAAGCGAGCGAGCCAGATATGAGAGCAAGCAAGCGAGCCAGATATGAGAGCAAGCGAGCGAGCCAGATATGAGAGCGAGCGAGACAGATATGCGAGACAGAAATGCGAGCGAGCCAGATAAGAGAGCGAGCCAGATAAGAGAGCGAGCCAGACAAGAGAGCAAGCAAGCTAGCCGGATATGAAAGCAAGCGAGCGAGCCAGATATGAGAGCGAGCAAGCCAGATATGCGAGCGAGCCAGATAAGAGAGAGTGCCAGACAAGAGAGCAAGCGAGCGAGCCAGATATGAGAGCAAGCGAGCGAGCCATATAAGAGAGCGAGCCAGACAAGATAGCAAGTGAGCGAACCAGATATGAGAGCGAGCGAGCCAGACATGAGAGCAAGCAAGCAAGCCAGATATGAGAGCGAGCGAGACAGACATGAGCGCAAGCGAGTGAGCCAGATATGAGAGAAGCGAGCCAGATATGCGAGCGAGCGAGCCAGATAAGAGAGCTAGCCAGACAAGAGAGCAAGCGAGCGAGCCAGATATGCGAGCAAGCGAGCGAGCCAGATATGAGAGCAAGCGAGCGAGCCAGATATGAGAGCAAGCGAGCGAGCAAGATATGAGAGCGAGCGAGCCAGATATGCGAGCGAGCCAGAAATGCGAGCGAGCAAGCCAAATAAGAGAGCGAGCCAGATAAGAGAGCGAGCCAGACAAGAGAGCAAGCAAGCTAGCCGGATATGAGAGCAAGCGAGCGAGCCAGATATGAGTGTGAGCAAGCCAGATATGCGAGCGAGCCAGATAAGAGAGAGAGCCAGACAAGAGAGCAAGCGAGCGAGCCAGATATGAGAGCAAGCGAGCGAGCCATATAAGAGAGCGAGCCAGACAAGAGAGCAAGTGAGCGAACCAGATATGAGAGCGAGCGAGCCAGACATAAGAGCAAGTGAGCAAGCCAGATATGAGAGCGAGCCAGACATGAGAGCAAGCGAGCGAGCCAGATATGAGAGTGAGCGAGCCAGACATGAGAGCAGGCGAGCGAGCAAGATATGAGAGTGAGCGAGCCAGACATGAGAGCAAGCGAGCGAGCAAGATATGAGAGCGAGCGAGCAAGATATGCGAGCGAGCCAGAAATGCGAGCGAGCCAGATAAGAGAGCGAGCCAGATAAGAGAGCGAGCCAGACAAGAGAGCAAGCAAGCTAGCCGGATATGAGAGCAAGCGAGCGAGCCATATAAGAGAGCGAGCCAGACAAGAGAGCAAGTGAGCGAACCAGATATGCGAGCGAGCCAGATAAGAGAGCGAGCCAGACATGAGAGCATGCGAGCGAGCCAGATATGAGAGCAAGCGAGCAAGCCAGATATGAGAGCGAGACAGATAAGAGAGCTAGCCAGACAAGAGAGCAAGCGAGCGAGCCAGATATGTGAGCGAGCCAGATAAGAGAGCGAGCCAGACATGAGAGCAAGCGAGCGAGCCAGATATGAGAGCAAGCGAGCAAGCCAGATATGAGAGCGAGACAGATAAGAGGGCGAACCAGACAAGAGAGCAATCCAGCGAGCCAGATATGAGAGCGAGCAAGCCAGACATGAGAGCAAGCTAGCGAGCAAGATATGAGAGCGAGCCAGATATGAGAGCGAGCAAGCCAGACATGAGAGCAAGCTAGCGAGCAAGATATGAGAGCGAGCGAGCCAGACATGAGAGCAAGCGAGCATGCCAGATATGCGAGCGAGCCAGAAATGCGAGCGAGCGAGCCAGATAAGAGAGCGAGCCAGATAAGAGAGCGAGCCAGACAAGAGAGCAAGCAAGCTAGCCGGATATGAGAGCAAGCGAGCGAGCCATATAAGAGAGCGAGCCAGACAAGAGAGCAAGTGAGCGAACCAGTTATGCGAGCGAGCCAGATAAGAGAGCGAGCCAGACATGAGAGCAAGCGAGCGAACCAGATATGAGAGCAAGTGAGCAAGCCAGATATGAGAGCGAGACAGATAAGAGCTAGCCAGACAAGAGAGCAAGCGAGCGAGCCAGATATGAGAGCGAGCGAGCCAGACATGAGAGCAAGCTAGCGAGCAAGATATGAGAGCGAGCGACCCAGATATGCGAGCGAGCGAGCCAGATAAGAGAGCGAGCTAGATATGAGAGCGAGCTAGCCAGATAAGAGAGCGAGCCAGACATGATAGCAAGCGAGCGAGCCAGATATGAGAGCGAGTGAGCAAGCCAGATATGAGAGCGAGCCAGACATGAGAGCAAGCGAGCGAGCCAGATATGAGAGCGAGCGAGCCAGACATGAGAGCAGGCGAGCGAGCAAGATATGAGAGTGAGCGAGCCAGACATGAGAGCAAGCGAGCGAGCAAGATATGAGAGCGAGCGAGCCAGATAAGAGAGCGAGCCAGATAAGAGAGCGAGCCAGACAAGAGAGCAAGCAAGCTAGCCGGATATGAGAGCAAGCGAGCGAGCCATATAAGAGAGCGAGCCAGACAAGAGAGCAAGTGAGCGAACCAGATATGCGAGCGAGCCAGATAAGAGAGCGAGCCAGACATGAGAGCATGCGAGCGAGCCAGATATGAGAGCAAGCGAGCAAGCCAGATATGAGAGCGAGACAGATAAGAGAGCTAGCCAGACAAGAGAGCAAGCGAGCGAGCCAGATATGTGAGCGAGCCAGATAAGAGAGCGAGCCAGTAATGAGAGCAAGCGAGCGAACCAGATATGAGAGCAAGCGAGCAAGCCAGATATGAGAGCGAGACAGATAAGAGGGCGAACCAGACAAGAGAGCAATCGAGCGAGCCAGATATGAGAGCGAGCAAGCCAGACATGAGAGCAAGCTAGCGAGCAAGATATGAGAGCGAGCGAGCCAGACATGAGAGCAAGCGAGCAAGGCAGATATGCGAGCGAGCCAGAAATGCGAGCGAGCGAGCCAGATAAGAGAGCGAGCCAGATAAGAGAGCGAGCCAGACAAGAGAGCAAGCAAGCTAGCCGGATATGAGAGCAAGCGAGCGAGCCATATAAGAGAGCGAGCCAGACAAGAGAGCAAGTGAGCGAACCAGATATGCGAGCGAGCCAGATAAGAGAGCGAGCCAGACATGAGAGCAAGCGAGCGAACCAGATATCAGAGCAAGTGAGCAAGCCAGATATGAGAGCGAGACAGATAAGAGAGCTAGCCAGACAAGAGAGCAAGCGAGCGAGCCAGATATGCGAGCGAGCCAGATAAGAGAGCGAGCCAGATAAGAGAGCGAGCCAGACATGAGAGCAAGCGAGCGAGCCAGATATGAGAGCAAGTGAGCAAGCCATATATGAGAGCGAGACAGATAAGCGGGCGAACCAGACAAGAGAGCAATCGAGCGAGCCAGATATGAGAGCGAGCGAGCCAGACATGAGAGCAAGCTAGCGAGCAAGATATGAGAGCGAGCGACCCAGATATGCGAGCGAGCAAGATAAGAGAGCGAGCCAGATATGAGAGCGAGCGAGCCAGATAAGAGAGCGAGCCAGACATGAGAGCAAGCGAACGAGCCAGATATGAGAGCAAGTGAGCAAGCCAGATATGACAGCGAGTGAGCCAGACATAAGAGCAAGCGAGTGAGCAAGATATGAGATCGAGCGAGCCAGATATGCGAGCGAGCCGGATAAGAGAGCGAGCCAGACAAGAGAGCAAGTGAGTGAGCCAGATATGAGAGCAAGTGAGCGAGCCAGATATGTGAGCGAGCGAGCCAGATAAGAGAGCGAGCCAGACAAGAGATTATGCGAGCGAGCCAGATATGCGAGCGAGCGAGCCAGATAAGAGAGTGAGCCAGACAAGAGAGCAAGCGAGCGAGCCAGATATGCGAGCGAACGAGCCAGATATGAGAGCAAGCGAGCCAGACATAAGAGCAAGCGTGCAAGCCAGATATGAGAGCGAGCCAGACATGAGAGCAAGCGAGCGAGCCAGATATAAGAGCGAGCGAGCCAGACATGAGAGCAAGCTAGCGAGCAAGATATGAGAGCGAGCGAGCCAGACATGAGAGCAAGCGAGCGAGCCAGATATGAGAGCGAGCCAGACATGAGAGCAAGCGAGCGAGCAAGATATGAGAGTGAGCCAGATAAGAGAGCGAACCAGACAGAGCAAGCGAGCGAGCCAGATATGAGAGCGAGCGAGCCAGACTTGAGAGCAAGCGAGCGAGCCAGATATGAGAGCGAGCGAGCCAGACATGAGAGCAAGCAAGCGAGCCATATATGAGAGCGAGCCAGACATGAGAGCAAGCGAGCGAGCCAGATATGAGAGCGAGCGAGAAAGACATGAGAGCAAGCGAGCGAGCCAGATATGAGAGCTAGTGAGCCAGACATGAGAGCAAGCGAGCGAGCCAGATATGAGAGCGAGCGAGCCAGACATGAGAGCAAGCGAGCGAGCCAGATATGAGAGCGAGCGAGCCAGACAAGAGAGCAAGCAAGCGAGCAAGATATGAGAGCGAGCGAGCCAGACATGAGAGCAAGCGAGCGAGCCAGATATGAGAGCGAGTGAGCCAGACATAAGAGCAAGCGAGCGAGCAAGATATGAGATCGAGAGAGCCAGATATGCGAGCGAGCCGGATAAGAGAGCGAGCCAGACAAGAGAGCAAGTGAGTGAGCCAGATATGAGAGCAAGTGAGCGAG
This sequence comes from Hyla sarda, assembly GCF_029499605.1. NCBI lineage: Eukaryota > Metazoa > Chordata > Amphibia > Anura > Hylidae > Hyla > Hyla sarda. Next base: position 66,524,862 of record NC_079199.1, read on the forward strand.
CCAGATATGCGAGTGAGCGAGCCAGATAAGAGAGCGAGCCAGACAAGAGAGCATGCGAGCGAGCCAGATATGCGAGCGATCGAGCCAGATAAGAGAGTGAGCCAGACAAGAGAGCAAGTGAGCGAGCCAGATATGGGAGCGAACGAGCCAGATATGAGAGCAAGCGAGCCAGACATAAGAGCAAGCGAGCAAGCCAGATATGAGAGCGAGCCAGACATGAGAGCAAGCGAGCGAGCCAGACATGAGAGCAAGCGAGCGAGCAAGATATGAGAGCAAGCGAGCGAGCCAGATATGAGAGCTAGTGAGCCAGACATGAGAGCAAGCAAGCGAGCCAGATATGAGAGCGAGCGAGCCAGACATGAGAGCAAGCGAGCGAGCCAGATATGAGAGCGAGCCAGACATGAGAGCAAGCGAGCGAGCCAGATATGAGAGCGAGCGAGCCAGACATGAGAGCAAGCGAGCAAACCAGATATAAGAGCGAGCGAGCCAGACATGAGAGCAAGCGAGCGAGCCAGATATGAGAGCGAGCCAGACATGAGAGCAAGCGAGCGAGCCAGATATGAGAGCGAGCGAGCCAGACATGAGAGCAAGCGAGCAAACCAGATATGAGAGCGAGCGAGCCAGACATGAGAGCAAGCAAGCGAGCAAGATATGAGAGCGAACGAGCCAGACATGAGAGCAAGCGAGCGAGCCAGATATGAGAGCGAGCGAGCCAGATATGCGAGCGAGCCGGATAAGAGAGCGAGCCAGACAAGAGAGCAAGTGAGTGAGCCAGATATGAGAGCAAGTGAGCGAGCCAGATATGCGAGCGAGCGAGCCAGATAAGAGAGCGAGCCAGACAAGAGAGCATGCGAGCGAGCCAGATATGCGAGCGATCGAGCCAGATAAGAGAGTGAGCCATACAACAGAGCAAGCGAGCGAGCCAGATATGGGAGCGAACGAGCCAGATATGAGAGCAAGCGAGCCAGACATAAGAGCAAGCGAGCAAGCCAGATATGAGAGCGAGCCAGACATGAGAGCAAGCAAGCGAGCCATATATGAGAGCGAGCGAGCCAGACATGAGAGCAAGCGAGCGAGCCAGATATGAGAGCAAGCGAGCCAGACATGAGAGCAAGCGAGCAAGCCAGATATGAGAGCCAGCGAGCCAGACATGAGCGCAAGCGAGCGAGCCAGATATGAGAGCGAGCGAGCCAGATATGCGAGCGAGCGAGCCAGATAAGAGAGCTAGCCAGACAAGAGAGCAAGCGAGCGAGCCAGATATGCGAGCTAGCCAGATAAGAGAGCGAGCCAGACATGAGAGCAAGCGAGCGGGCCAGATATGAGAGCAAGCGAGCAAGCAAGATATAAGAGCAAGACAGATAAGAGGGTGAACCAGACAAGAGAGCAATCGAGCGAGCCAGATATGAGAGCGAGCAAGCCAGACATGAGAGCAAGCTAGCGAGCAAGATATGAGAGCAACCGAGCCAGATATGAGAGCGAGCAAGCCAGACATGAGAGCAAGCTAGCGAGCAAGATATGAGAGTGAGCGAGCCAGTCATGAAAGCAAGCTAGCGAGCAAGATATGAGAGCGAGCGAGCCAGACATGAGAGCAAGCGAGCGAGCCAGATATGAGAGCGAGCGAGCCAGACATGAGAGCAAGCGAGCGAGCCAGATATGAGAGCGAGCGAGCCAGACATGAGAGCAAGCGAGCGAGCCAGATATGCGAGCAAGAGAGCCAGATAAGAGAGCGAGCCAGACAAGAGAGCAAGCGAGCGAGCCAGATATGAGAGCAAGCAAGCGAGCCAGATATGAGAGCAAGCGAGCGAGCCAGATATGAGAGCGAGCGAGACAGATATGCGAGACAGAAATGCGAGCGAGCCAGATAAGAGAGCGAGCCAGATAAGAGAGCGAGCCAGACAAGAGAGCAAGCAAGCTAGCCGGATATGAAAGCAAGCGAGCGAGCCAGATATGAGAGCGAGCAAGCCAGATATGCGAGCGAGCCAGATAAGAGAGAGTGCCAGACAAGAGAGCAAGCGAGCGAGCCAGATATGAGAGCAAGCGAGCGAGCCATATAAGAGAGCGAGCCAGACAAGATAGCAAGTGAGCGAACCAGATATGAGAGCGAGCGAGCCAGACATGAGAGCAAGCAAGCAAGCCAGATATGAGAGCGAGCGAGACAGACATGAGCGCAAGCGAGTGAGCCAGATATGAGAGAAGCGAGCCAGATATGCGAGCGAGCGAGCCAGATAAGAGAGCTAGCCAGACAAGAGAGCAAGCGAGCGAGCCAGATATGCGAGCAAGCGAGCGAGCCAGATATGAGAGCAAGCGAGCGAGCCAGATATGAGAGCAAGCGAGCGAGCAAGATATGAGAGCGAGCGAGCCAGATATGCGAGCGAGCCAGAAATGCGAGCGAGCAAGCCAAATAAGAGAGCGAGCCAGATAAGAGAGCGAGCCAGACAAGAGAGCAAGCAAGCTAGCCGGATATGAGAGCAAGCGAGCGAGCCAGATATGAGTGTGAGCAAGCCAGATATGCGAGCGAGCCAGATAAGAGAGAGAGCCAGACAAGAGAGCAAGCGAGCGAGCCAGATATGAGAGCAAGCGAGCGAGCCATATAAGAGAGCGAGCCAGACAAGAGAGCAAGTGAGCGAACCAGATATGAGAGCGAGCGAGCCAGACATAAGAGCAAGTGAGCAAGCCAGATATGAGAGCGAGCCAGACATGAGAGCAAGCGAGCGAGCCAGATATGAGAGCGAGCGAGCCAGACATGAGAGCAGGCGAGCGAGCAAGATATGAGAGTGAGCGAGCCAGACATGAGAGCAAGCGAGCGAGCAAGATATGAGAGCGAGCGAGCAAGATATGCGAGCGAGCCAGAAATGCGAGCGAGCCAGATAAGAGAGCGAGCCAGATAAGAGAGCGAGCCAGACAAGAGAGCAAGCAAGCTAGCCGGATATGAGAGCAAGCGAGCGAGCCATATAAGAGAGCGAGCCAGACAAGAGAGCAAGTGAGCGAACCAGATATGCGAGCGAGCCAGATAAGAGAGCGAGCCAGACATGAGAGCATGCGAGCGAGCCAGATATGAGAGCAAGCGAGCAAGCCAGATATGAGAGCGAGACAGATAAGAGAGCTAGCCAGACAAGAGAGCAAGCGAGCGAGCCAGATATGTGAGCGAGCCAGATAAGAGAGCGAGCCAGACATGAGAGCAAGCGAGCGAGCCAGATATGAGAGCAAGCGAGCAAGCCAGATATGAGAGCGAGACAGATAAGAGGGCGAACCAGACAAGAGAGCAATCCAGCGAGCCAGATATGAGAGCGAGCAAGCCAGACATGAGAGCAAGCTAGCGAGCAAGATATGAGAGCGAGCCAGATATGAGAGCGAGCAAGCCAGACATGAGAGCAAGCTAGCGAGCAAGATATGAGAGCGAGCGAGCCAGACATGAGAGCAAGCGAGCATGCCAGATATGCGAGCGAGCCAGAAATGCGAGCGAGCGAGCCAGATAAGAGAGCGAGCCAGATAAGAGAGCGAGCCAGACAAGAGAGCAAGCAAGCTAGCCGGATATGAGAGCAAGCGAGCGAGCCATATAAGAGAGCGAGCCAGACAAGAGAGCAAGTGAGCGAACCAGTTATGCGAGCGAGCCAGATAAGAGAGCGAGCCAGACATGAGAGCAAGCGAGCGAACCAGATATGAGAGCAAGTGAGCAAGCCAGATATGAGAGCGAGACAGATAAGAGCTAGCCAGACAAGAGAGCAAGCGAGAGCGAGCCAGATATGAGAGCCGAGCGAGCCAGACATGAGAGCAAGCTAGCGAGCAAGATATGAGAAGCGAGGCGACCCAGATATGCGAAGCGAGCGAGCCAGATAAGAGAGCGAGCTAGATATGAGAGCGAGCTAGCCAGATAAGAGAGCGAGCCAGACATGATAGCAAGCGAGCGAGCCAGATATGAGAGCGAGTGAGCAAGCCAGATATGAGAGCGAGCCAGACATGAGAGCAAGCCGAGCGAGCCAGATATGAGAGAGCGAGCGAGCCAGACATGAGAGCAGGCTGAGCGAGCAAGATATGAGAGTGAGCGAGCCAGACATGAGAGCAAGCGAGCGAGCAAGATATGGAGAGCGAGGCGAGCCAGATAAGAGAGCGAGCCAGATAAGAGAGCGAGCCAGACAAGAGAGCAAGCAAGCTAGCCGGATATGAGAGCAAGCGAGCGAGCCATATAAGAGAGCGAGCCAGACAAGAGAGCAAGTGAGCGAACCAGATATGCGAGCGAGCCAGATAAGAGAGCGAGCCAGACATGAGAGCATGCGAGCGAGCCAGATATGAGAGCAAGCGAGCAAGCCAGATATGAGAGCGAGACAGATAAGAGAGCTAGCCAGACAAGAGAGCAAGCGAGCGAGCCAGATATGTGAGCGAGCCAGATAAGAGAGCGAGCCAGTAATGAGAGCAAGCGAGCGAACCAGATATGAGAGCAAGCGAGCAAGCCAGATATGAGAGCGAGACAGATAAGAGGGCGAACCAGACAAGAGAGCAATCGAGCGAGCCAGATATGAGAGCGAGCAAGCCAGACATGAGAGCAAGCTAGCCGAGCAAGAATATGAGAGCGAGCGAGCCAGACATGAGAGCAAGCGAGCAAGGCAGATATGCGAGCGAGCCAGAAATGCGAAGCGAGCGAGCCAGATAAGAGAGCGAGCCAGATAAGAGAGCGAGCCAGACAAGAGAGCAAGCAAGCTAGCCGGATATGAGAGCAAGCGAGCGAGCCATATAAGAGAGCGAGCCAGACATGAGAGCAAGTGAGCGAACCAGATATGCGAGCGAGCCAGATAAGAGAGCGAGCCAGACATGAGAGCAAGCGAGCGAACCAGATATCAGAGCAAGTGAGCAAGCCAGATATGAGAGCGAGACAGATAAGAGAGCTAGCCAGACAGAGAGAGCAATGCGAGCGAGCCAGATATGCGAGCGAGCCAGATAAGAGAGCGAGCCAGATAAGAGAGCGAGCCAGACATGAGAGCAAGCGAGCGAGCCAGATATGAGAGCAAGTGAGCAAGCCATATATGAGAGCGAGACAGATAAGCGGGCGAACCAGACAAGAGAGCAATCGAGCGGAGCCAGATATGAGAGCGAGCGAGCCCAGACATGAGAGCAAGCTAGCGAGCAAGATATGAGAGCGAGCGACCCCAGATATGCGGAGCGAGCAAGATAAGAGAGCGAGCCAGATATGAGAGGCGTAGCGAGCCAGATAAGAGAGCGAGCCAGACATGAGAGCAAGCGAACGAGCCAGATATGAGAGCAAGTGAGCAAGCCAGATATGACAGCGAGTGAGCCAGACATAAGAGCAAGCGAGTGAGCAAGATATTGAGATCGAGCGAGCCAGATATGCGAGCGAGCCGGATAAAGAGAGCGAGCCAGACAAGAGAGCAAGTGAGTGAGCCAGATATGAGAGCAAGTGAGCGAGCCAGATATGTGAGCGAGCGAGCCAGATAAGAGAGCGAGCCAGACAAGGAGATTATGCGGAGCGAGCCAGATATGCGAGCGAGCGAGCCAGATAAGAGAGTGAGCCAGACAAGAGAGCAAGCGATGCGAGCCAGATATGCGAAGCGAACGAGCCAGATATGAGAGCAAGCGAGCCAGACATAAGAGCAAGCGTGCAAGCCAGATATGAGAGCGAGCCAGACATGAGAGCAAGCGAGCGAGCCAGATATAAGAGCGAGCGAGCCAGACATGAGAGCAAGCTAGCGAGCAAGATATGAGAGCGAGCGAGCCAGACATGAGAAGCAAGCGAGGCGAGCCAGATATGAGAGCGAGCCAGACATGAGAGCAAGCGAGCGAGCCAAGATATGAGAGTGAGCCAGATAAGAGAGCGAACCAGACAGAGCAAAGCGATGCGAGCCAGATATGAGATGCGAGCGAGCCAGACTTGAGAGCAATGCGAGCGAGCCAGATATGAGAGCGAGCGAGCCAGACATGAGAGCAAGCAAGCGAGCCATATATGAGAGCGAGCCAGACATGAGAGCAAGCGAGCGAGCCAGATATGAGAGCGAGCGAGAAAGACATGAGAGCAAGCGAGCGAGCCAGATATGAGAGCTAGGTGAGCCAGACATGAGAGCAAGCGAGCGAGCCAGATATGAGAGCGAGCGAGCCAGACATGAGAGCAAGCGAGCGAGCCAGATATGAGAGCGAGCGAGCCAGACAAGAGAGCAAGCAAGCGAGCAAGATATGAGAAGCGAGCGAGCCAGACATGAGAGCAAGCGAGCGAGCCAGATATGAGAGCGAGTGAGCCAGACATAGAGCAAGCGAGCGAGCAAGATATGAGATCGAGAGAGCCAGATATGCGAGCGAGCCGGATAAGAGAGCGAGCCAGACAAGAGAGCAAGTGAGTGAGCCAGATATGAGAGCAAGTGAGCGAGCCAGATATGCGAGTGAGCGAGCCAGATAAGAGAGCGAGCCAGACAAGAGAGCATGCGAGCGAGCCAGATATGCGAGCGATCGAGCCAGATAAGAGAGTGAGCCAGACAAGAGAGCAAAGTGAGCGAGCCAGATATGGGAGCGAACGAGCCAGATATGAGAGCAAGCGAGCCAGACATAAGAGCAAGCGAGCAAGCCAGATATGAGAGCGAGCCCAGACATGAGAGCAAGCGAGCGAGCCAGACATGAGAGCAAGCGAGCGAGCAAGATATGAGAGCAAGCGAGCGAGCCAGATATGAGAGCTAGTGAGCCAGACATGAGAGCAAGCAAGCGAGCCAGATTATGAGAGCGAGCGAGCCAGACATGAGAGCAAGCGAGCGAGCCAGATATGAGAGCGAGCCAGACATGAGAGCAAGCGAGCGAGCCAGATATGAGAGCGAGCGAGCCAGACATGAGAGCAAGCGAGCAAACCAGATATAAGAGCGAGCGAGCCAGACATGAGAGCAAGCGAGGCGAGCCAGATATGAGAGCGAGCCAGACATGAGAGCAAAGCGAGCGAGCCAGATATGAGGAGCGAGCGAGCCAGACATGAGAGCAAGCGAGCAAACCAGATATGAGAGCGAGCGAGCCAGACATGAGAGCAAGCAAGCGAGCAAGATATGAGAGCGAACGAGCCAGACATGAGAGCAAGCGAGCGAGCCAGATATGAGAGCGAGCGAGCCAGATATGCGAGACGAGCCGGATAAGAGAGCGAGCCAAGACAAGAGAGCAAGTGAGTGAGCCAGATATGAGAGCAAGTGAGCGAGCCAGATATGCGAGCGAGCGAGCCAGATAAGAGAGCGAGCCAGACAAGAGAGCATGCGAGCGAGCCAGATATGCGAGCGATCGAGCCAGATAAGAGAAGTGAGCCATACAACAGAGCAAGCGAGCGAGCCAGATATGGGAGCGAACGAGCCAGATATGAGAGCAAGCGAGCCAGACATAAGAGCAAGCGAGCAAGCCAGATATGAGAGCGAGCCAGACATGAGAGCAAGCAAGCGAGCCATATATGAGAGCGAGCGAGCCAGACAATGAGAGCAAGCGAGCGAGAGCCAGATATGAGAGCAAGCGAGCCAGACATGAGAGCAAGCGAGCAAGCCAGATATGAGAGCCAGCGAGCCAGACATGAGCGCAAGCGAGCGAGCCAGATATGAGAGCGAGCGAGCCAGATATGCGAGCGAGCGAGCCAGATAAGAGAGCTAGCCAGACAAGAGAGCAAGCGAGCGAGCCAGATATGCGAGCTAGCCAGATAAGAGAGGCGATGCCAGACATGAGAGCAAGCGAGCGGGCCAGATATGAGAGCAAGCGAGCAAGCAAGATATAAGAGCAAGACAGATAAGAGGGTGAACCAGACAAGAGAGCAATCGGAGCGAGCCAGATATGAGAGCGAGCAAGCCAGACATGAGAGCAAGCTAGCGAGCAAGATATGAGAGCAACCGAGCCAGATATGAGAGCGAGCAAGCCAGACATGAGAGCAAGCTAGCGAGCAAGATATGAGAGCGAGCGAGCCAGTCATGAAAGCAAGCTAGCGAGCAAGATATGAGAGCGAGCGAGCCAGACATGAGAGCAAGCGAGAGCGAGCCAGATATTGAAGAGCGAGCGAGCCAGACATGAGAGCAAGCGAGCGAGCCAGATATGAGGAGCGAGGCGAGCCAGACATGAGAGCAAGCGAGCGAGCCAGATATGCGAGCAAGAGAGCCAGATAAGAGAGCGAGCCAGACAAGAGAGCAAGCGAGCGAGCCAGATATGAGAGCAAGCAAGCGAGCCAGATATGAGAGCAAAGCGAGCGAGCCAGATATGGAGAGCGAGCGAGGACAGATGACAAGAGAGCAAGCAAGCTAGCCGGATATGAAAGCAAGCGAGCGAGCCAGATATGAGAGCGAGCAAGCCAGATATGCGAGCGAGCCAGATAAGAGAGAGTGCCAGACAAGAGAGCAAGCGAGCGAGCCAGATATGAGAGCAAGCGAGCGAGCCATATAAGAGAGCGAGCCAGACAAGATAGCAAGTGAGCGAACCAGATATGAGAGCGAGCGAGCCAGACATGAGAGCAAGCAAGCAAGCCAGATATGAGAGCGAGCGAGACAGACATGAGCGCAAGCGAGTGAGCCAGATATGAGAGAAGCGAGCCAGATATGCGAGCGAGCGAGCCAGATAAGAGAGCTAGCCAGACAAGAGAGCAAGCGAGCGAGCCAGATATGCGAGCAAGCGAGCGAGCCAGATATGAGAGCAAGCGAGCGAGCCAGATATGAGAGCAAGCGAGCGAGCAAGATATGAGAGCGAGCGAGCCAGATATGCGAGCGAGCCAGAAATGCGAGCGAGCAAGCCAAATAAGAGAGCGAGCCAGATAAGAGAGCGAGCCAGACAAGAGAGCAAGCAAGCTAGCCGGATATGAGAGCAAGCGAGCGAGCCAGATATGAGTGTGAGCAAGCCAGATATGCGAGCGAGCCAGATAAGAGAGAGAGCCAGACAAGAGAGCAAGCGAGCGAGCCAGATATGAGAGCAAGCGAGCGAGCCATATAAGAGAGCGAGCCAGACAAGAGAGCAAGTGAGCGAACCAGATATGAGAGCGAGCGAGCCAGACATGAGAGCAAGCGAGCAAGCCAGATATGAGAGCCAGCGAGCCAGACATGAGCGCAAGCGAGCGAGCCAGATATGAGAGCGAGCGAGCCAGATATGCGAGCGAGCGAGCCAGATAAGAGAGCTAGCCAGACAAGAGAGCAAGCAAGCTAGCCGGATATGAGAGCAAGCGAGCGAGCCATATAAGAGAGCGAGCCAGACAAGAGAGCAAGTGAGCGAACCAGATATGCGAGCGAGCCAGATAAGAGAGCGAGCCAGACATGAGAGCAAGCGAGCGAACCAGATATGAGAGCAAGCGAGCAAGCCAGATATGAGAGCGAGACAGATAAGAGAGCTAGCCAGACAAGAGAGCAAGCGAGCGAGCCAGATATGCGAGCGAGCCAGATAAGAGAGCGAGCCAGACATGAGAGCAAGCGAGCGAGCCAGATATGAGAGCAAGTGAGCAAGCCAGATATGAGAGCGAGACAGATAAGAGGGCGAACAAGACAAGAGAGCAATCGAGCGAGCCAGATATGAGAGCGAGCGAGCCAGACATGAGAGCAAGCTAGCGAGCAAGATATGAGAGCGAGCGACCCAGATATGCGAGCGAGCGAGCCAGATAAGAGAGCGAGCCAGATATGAGAGCAAGCGAGCCAGATAAGAGAGCGAGCCAGACATGAGAGCAAGCGAGCGAGCCAGATATGAGAGCAAGTGAGCAAGCCAGATATGAGAGCGAGACAGATAAGAGGGCGAACCAGACAAGAGAGCAATCGAGCGAGCCAGATATGAGAGCGAGTGAGCCAGACATAAGAGCAAGCGAGCGAGCAAGATATGAGATCGAGCGAGCCAGATATGCGAGAGAGCCGGATAAGAGAGCGAGCCAGACAAGAGAGCAAGTGAGTGAGCCAGACATGAGAGCAAGTGAGCGAGCCAGATATGCGAGCGAGCGAGCCAGATAAGAGAGCGAGCCAGACAAGAGAGCATGCGAGCGAGCCAGATATGCGAGCGAGCCAGATAAGAGAGTGAGCCAGACAAGAGAGCAAGCGAGCGAGCCAGATATGCGAGCTAACGAGCCAGATATGAGAGCAAGCGAGCCAGACATAAGAGCAAGCGAGCAAGCCAGATATGAGAGCGAGCCAGACATGAGAGCAAGCGAGCGAGCCAGATATGAGAGCGAGCGAGCCAGACATGAGAGCAGGCGAGCGAGCAAGATATGAGAGTGAGCGAGCCAGACATGAGAGCAAGCGAGCGAGCAAGATATGAGAGCGAGCGAGCAAGATATGCGAGCGAGCCAGAAATGCGAGCGAGCCAGATAAGAGAGCGAGCCAGATAAGAGAGCGAGCCAGACAAGAGAGCAAGCAAGCTAGCCGGATATGAGAGCAAGCGAGCGAGCCATATAAGAGAGCGAGCCAGACAAGAGAGCAAGTGAGCGAACCAGATATGCGAGCGAGCCAGATAAGAGAGCGAGCCAGACATGAGAGCATGCGAGCGAGCCAGATATGAGAGCAAGCGAGCAAGCCAGATATGAGAGCGAGACAGATAAGAGAGCTAGCCAGACAAGAGAGCAAGCGAGCGAGCCAGATATGTGAGCGAGCCAGATAAGAGAGCGAGCCAGACATGAGAGCAAGCGAGCGAGCCAGATATGAGAGCAAGCGAGCAAGCCAGATATGAGAGCGAGACAGATAAGAGGGCGAACCAGACAAGAGAGCAATCCAGCGAGCCAGATATGAGAGCGAGCAAGCCAGACATGAGAGCAAGCTAGCGAGCAAGATATGAGAGCGAGCCAGATATGAGAGCGAGCAAGCCAGACATGAGAGCAAGCTAGCGAGCAAGATATGAGAGCGAGCGAGCCAGACATGAGAGCAAGCGAGCATGCCAGATATGCGAGCGAGCCAGAAATACGAGCGAGCGAGCCAGATAAGAGAGCGAGCCAGATAAGAGAGCGAGCCAGACAAGAGAGCAAGCAAGCTAGCCGGATATGAGAGCAAGCGAGCGAGCCATATAAGAGAGCGAGCCAGACAAGAGAGCAAGTGAGCGAACCAGTTATGCGAGCGAGCCAGATAAGAGAGCGAGCCAGACATGAGAGCAAGCGAGCGAACCAGATATGAGAGCAAGTGAGCAAGCCAGATATGAGAGCGAGACAGATAAGAGCTAGCCAGACAAGAGAGCAAGCGAGCGAGCCAGATATGAGAGCGAGCGAGCCAGACATGAGAGCAAGCTAGCGAGCAAGATATGAGAGCGAGCGACCCAGATATGCGAGCGAGCGAGCCAGATAAGAGAGCGAGCTAGATATGAGAGCGAGCGAGCCAGATAAGAGAGCGAGCCAGACATGATAGCAAGCGAGCGAGCCAGATATGAGAGCAAGTGAGCAAGCCAGATATGAGAGCGAGACAGATAAGAGGGCGAACCAGACAAGAGAGCAATCGAGCGAGCCAGATATGAGAGCGAGTGAGCCAGACATAAGAGCAAGCGAGCGAGCAAGATATGAGATCGAGCGAGCCAGATATGCGAGCGAGCCGGATAAGAGAGCGAGCCAGACAAGAGAGCAAGTGAGTGAGCCAGATATGAGAGCAAGTGAGCGAGCCAGATATGCGAGCGAGCGAGCCAGATAAGAGAGCGAGCCAGACAAGAGAGCATGCGAGCGAGCCAGATATGCGAGCGAGCGAGCCAGATATGAGAGCAAGCGAGCCATACATAAGAGCAAGCGAGCAAGCCAGATATGAGAGCGAGCCAGACATGAGAGCTAGCGAGCGAGCCAGACATGAGAGCAAGCGAGCGAGCAAGATATGAGAGCGAGCGAGCCAGACATGAGAGCAAGCGAGCGAGCAAGATATGAGAGCGAGCGAGCCAGACATGAGATCAAGTGAGCGAGCCAGATATGAGAGTGAGCGAGCCAGACATGAGAGCAAGCGAGCGATCAAGACATGAGAGCAAGAGAGCGAGCCAGATATGAGAGCGAGCGAGCCAGACATGAGAGCAAGCGGGCGAGCCAGATATGAGAGCGAGCGAGCCAGACATGAGAGCAAGCGAGCGAGCAAGATATGAGAGCGAGCGAGCCAGACATGAGAGCAAGCGAGCGAGCCAGATATGAGAGCGAGTGAGCCAGACATGAGAGCAAGCGAGCGAGCAAAATATGAGATCGAGCGAGCCACATATGCGGGCAAGTCAGATAAGAGAGCGAGCCAGAAAAGAGAGCAAGTGAGCGAGCCAGATATGAGAGCAAGCGAGCGAGCCAGATATGAGAGCGAGCGAGATAAGAGAGCGAGCCAGACAAGAGAGCAAGCAAGCGAGCCAGATATGAGAGCAAGCGAGCGAGCCAGATATGCAAGCGAGCGAGCCAGATAAGAGAGCGAACCAGACAAGAGAGCAAGCGAGCGAGCCAGATTTGAGAGAGAGCGAGCCAGACATGAGAGCAAGCGAGCGAGCCAGACATGAGAGCAAGCGAGCGAGCCAGATATGAGAGCGAGCGAGCCAGACATGAGCGCAAGCGAGTGAGCCAGATATAAGAGCGAGCGAGCCAGATATAAGAGCGAGCGAGCCAGATAAGAAAGCTAGCCAGACATGAGAGCAAGCGAGCGAGCCAGATATGCGAGCAAGCGAGCCAGATATGAGAGCAAGCGAGCGAGCAAGATATAAGAGCGAGCGAGCCAGATATGCGAGCGAGCCAGAAATGCGAGCGAGCAAGCCAGATAAGAGAGCGAGCCAGATAAGAGAGCGAGCCAGACAAGAGAGCAAGCAAGCTAGCCAGATATGAGAGCAAGCGAGCGAGCCAGATATGAGAGCGAACGAGCCAGATATGAGAGCAAGCGAGCCAGACATAAGAGCAAGCGAGCAAGCCAGATATGAGAGCGAGCCAGACATGAGAGCAAGCGAGCGAGCCAGATATGAGAGCAAGTGAGCAAGCCATATATGAGAGCGAGACAGATAAGAGGGCGAACCAGACAAGAGAGCAATCGAGCGAGCCAGATATGAGAGTGAGCGAGCCAGACATGAGAGCAAGCTAGCGAACAAGATATGAGAGCGAGCGACCCAGATATGCGAGCGAGCGAGCCAGATAAGAGAGCGAGCCAGATATGAGAGCGAGCGAGCCAGATAAGAGAGCGAGCCAGACATGAGAGCAAGCGAGCGAGCCAGATATGAGAGCAAGTGAGCAAGCCAGATATGAGAGCGAGACAGATAAGAGGGCGAACCAGACAAGAGAGCAATCGAGCGAGCCAGATATGAGAGCGAGTGAGCCAGACATAAGAGCAAGCGAGCGAGCAAGATATGAGATCGAGCGAGCCAGATATGCGAGCGAGCCGGATAAGAGAGCGAGCCAGACAAGAGAGCAAGTGAGTGAGCCAGATATGAGAGCAAGTGAGCGGGCCAGATATGCGAGCGAGCGAGCCAGATAAGAGAGCGAGCCAGACAAGAGAGCATGCGAGCGAGCCAGATATGCGAGCGAGCGAGCCAGATAAGAGAGTGAGCCAGACAAGAGAGCAAGCGAGCGAGCCAGATATGCGAGCGAACGAGCCAGATATGAGAGCAAGCGAGCCAGACATAAGAGCAAGCGAGCAAGCCAGATATGAGAGCGAGCCAGACATGAGAGCAAGCGAGCGAGCCAGACATGAGAGCAAGCGAGCGAGCAAGATATAAGAGCGAGCGGGCCAGACATGAGATCAAGTGAGCGAGCCAGATATGAGAGTGAGCGAGCCAGACATTAGAGCAAGCGAGCGATCAAGACATGAGAGCAAGAGAGCGAGCCAGATATGAGAGCGAGCGAGCCAGACATGAGAGCAAGCGAGCGAGCCAGATATGAGAGCGAGCGAGCCAGACATGAGAGCAAGCGAGCGAGCAAGATATGAGAGCGAGCGAGCCAGACATGAGAGCAAGCGAGCGAGCCAGATATGAGAGCGAGTGAGCCAGACATGAGAGCAAGCGAGCGAGCAAAATATGAGATCGAGCGAGCCAGAAATGCGGGCAAGTCAGATAAGAGAGCGAGCCAGAAAAGAGAGCAAGTGAGCGAGCCAGATATGAGAGCAAGCGAGCGAGCCAGATATGAGAGCGAGCGAGATAAGAGAGCGAGCCACACAAGAGAGCTAGCAAGCGAGCCAGATATGAGAGCAAGCGAGCGAGCCAGATATGCAAGCGAGCGAGCCAGATAAGAGAGCGAACCAGACAAGAGAGCAAGCGAGCGAGCCAGATTTGAGAGAGAGCGAGCCAGACATGAGAGCAAGCGAGCGAGCCAGACATGAGAGCAAGCGAGCGAGCCAGATATGAGAGCGAGCAAGCCAGAAATGCGAGCGAGCGAGCCAGATAAGAAAGCTAGCCAGACAAGAGAGCAAGCGAGCGAGCCAGATATGCGAGCAAGCGAGCCAGATATGAGAGCAAGCGAGCGAGCAAGATATGAGAACGAGCGAGCCAGACATGAGAGCAAGCGAGCGAGCCAGATATGAGAGCGAGTGAGCCAGACATGAGAGCAAGCGAGCGAGCAAAATATGAGATCGAGCGAGCCAGATATGCGGGCAAGTCAGATAAGAGAGCGAGCCAGAAAAGAGAGCAAGTGAGCGAGCCAGATATGAGAGCAAGCGAGCGAGCCAGATATGAAAGCGAGCGAGATAATAGAGCGAGCCAGACAAGAGAGCAAGCAAGCGAGCCAGATATGAGAGCAAGCGAGCGAGCCAGATATGCAAGCGAGCGAGCCAGATAAGAGAGCGAACCAGACAAGAGAGCAAGCGAGCGAGCCAGATTTGAGAGAGAGCGAGCCAGACATGAGAGCATGCGAGCGAGCCAGACATGAGAGCAAGCGAGCGAGCCAGATATGAGAGCGAGCGAGCCAGACATGAGCGCAAGCGAGTGAGCCAGATATGAGAGCGAGAAAGCCAGATATGCGAGCGAGCGAGCCAGATAAGAGAGCTAGCCAGACAAGAGAGCAAGCGAGCGAGCCAGATATGCGAGCAAGCGAGCCAGATATGAGAGCAAGCGAGCGAGCAAGATATGAGAGCGATTGAGCCAGACATAAGAGCAAGCGAGCGAGCAAGATATGAGATCGAGCGAGCCAGATATGCGAGCGAGCCGGATAAGAGAGCGAGCCAGACAAGAGAGCAAGTGAGTGAGCCAGATATGAGAGCAAGTGAGCGAGCCAGATATGCGAGCGAGCGAGCCAGATAAGAGAGCGAGCCAGACAAGAGAGCATGCGAGCGAGCCAGATATGCGAGCGATCGAGCCAGAGAAGAGAGTGAGCCAGACAAGAGAGCAAGCGAGCGAGCCAGATATGGGAGCGAACGAGCCAGATATGAGAGCAAGCGAGCCAGACATAAGAGCAAGCGAGCAAGCCAGATATGAGAGCGAGCCAGACATGAGAGCAAGCGAGCGAGCCATATATGAGAGCGAGCGAGCCAGACATGAGAGCAAGCGAGCGAGCCAGATATGAGAGCAAGCGAGCGAGCCATATAAGAGAGCGAGCCAGACAAGAGAGCAAGTGAGTGAACCAGATATGAGAGCGAGCGAGCCAGACATGAGAGCAAGCGAGCAAGCCAGATATGAGAGCCAGCGAGCCAGACATGAGCGCAAGCGAGCGAGCCAGATATGAGAGCGAGCGAGCCAGATATGCGAGAGAGCGAGCAAGATAAGAGAGCTAGCCAGACAAGAGAGCAAGCGAGCGAGCCAGATATGCGAGCGAGCCAGATAAGAGAGCGAGCCAGACATGAGAGCAAGCGAGCGGGCCAGATATGAGAGCAAGCGAGCAAGCAAGATATAAGAGCAAGACAGATAAGAGGGTGAACCAGACAAGAGAGCAATCGAGCGAGCCAGACATGAGAGCAAGCGAGCGAGCCAGATATGAGAGCAAGTGAGCAAGCCAGATATGAGAGCGAGACAGATAAGAGGGCGAACCAGACAAGAGAGCAATCGAGCGAGCCAGATATGAGAGCGAGTGAGCCAGACATAAGAGCAAGCGAGCGAGCAAGATATGAGATCGAGCGAGCCAGATATGCGAGCGAGCCGGATAAGAGAGCGAGCCAGACAAGAGAGCAAGTGAGTGAGCCAGATATGAGAGCAAGTGAGCGAGCCAGATATGCGAGCGAGCGAGCCAGATAAGAGAGCGAGCCAGACAAGAGAGCATGCGAGCGAGCCAGATATGCGAGCGAGCGAGCCAGATAAGAGAGTGAGCCAGACAAGAGAGCAAGCGAGCGAGCCAGATATGCGAGCGAACGAGCCAGATATGAGAGCAACCGAGCCAGACATAAGAGCAAGCGAGCAAGCCAGATATGAGAGCGAGCCAGACATGAGAGCAAGCGAGCGAGCCAGACATGAGAGCAAGCGAGCGAGCAAGATATAAGAGCGAGCAAGCCAGACATGAGAGCAAGCGAGCGAGCAAGATATGAGAGCAAGAGAGCCAGACATGAGATCAAGTGAGCGAGCCAGATATGAGAGTGAGTGAGCCAGACATTAGAGCAAGCGAGCGATCAAGACATGAGAGCAAGAGAGCGAGCCAGATATGAGAGCGAGCGAGCCAGACATGAGAGCAAGCGAGCGAGCCAGATATGAGAGCGAGTGAGCCAGACATGAGAGCAAGCGAGCGAGCAAAATATGAGATCGAGCGAGCCAGATATGCGGGCAAGTCAGATAAGAGAGCGAGCCAGAAAAGAGAGCAAGTGAGCGAGCCAGATATGAGAGCAAGCGAGCGAGCCAGATATGAGAGCGAGCGAGATAAGAGAGCGAGCCAGACAAGAGAGCAAGCAAGCGAGCCAGATATGAGAGCAAGCGAGCGAGCCAGATATGCAAGCGAGCGAGCCAGATAAGAGAGCGAACCAGACAAGAGAGCAAGCGAGCGAGCCAGATTTGAGAGAGAGCGAGCCAGACATGAGAGCAAGCGAGCGAGCCAGACATGAGAGCAAGCGAGCGAGCCAGATATGAGAGCGAGCGAGCCAGACATGAGCGCAAGCGAGTGAGCCAGATATGAGAGCGAGCAAGCCAGATATGCGAGCGAGCGAGCCAGATAAGAGAGCTAGCCAGACAAGAGAGCAAGCGAGCGAGCCATATATGCGAGCAAGCGAGCCAGATATGAGAGCAAGCGAGCGAGCAAGATATGAGAGCGAGTGAGCCAGACATAAGAGCAAGCGAGCGAGCAAGATATGAGATCGAGCGAGCCAGATATGCGAGCGAGCCGGATAAGAGAGCGAGCCAGACAAGAGAGCAAGTGAGTGAGCCAGATATGAGAGCAAGTGAGCGAGCCAGATATGCGAGCGAGCGAGCCAGACATGAGAGCAAGCGAGCAAGCCAGATATGAGAGCGAGCGAGACAGACATGAGCGCAAGCGAGTGAGCCAGATATGAGAGAAGCGAGCCAGATATGCGAGCGAGCGAGCCAGATAAGAGAGCTAGCCAGACAAGAGAGCAAGCGAGCGAGCCAGATATGCGAGCAAGCGAGCGAGCCAGATATGAGAGCAAGCGAGCGAGCCAGATATGAGAGCAAGCGAGCGAGCAAGATATGAGAGCGAGCGAGCCAGATATGCGAGCGAGCCAGAAATGCTAGCGAGCAAGCCAGATAAGAGAGCGAGCCAGATAAGAGAGCGAGCCAGACAAGAGAGCAAGCAAGCTAGCTGAATATGAGAGCAAGCGAGCGAGCCAGATATGAGTGTGAGCAAGCCAGATATGCGAGCGAGCCAGATAAGAGAGAGAGCCAGACAAGAGAGCAAGCGAGCGAGCCAGATATGAGAGCAAGCGAGCGAGCCATATAAGAGAGCGAGCCAGACAAGAGAGCAAGTGAGCGAACCAGATATGAGAGCGAGCGAGCCAGACATGAGAGCAAGCGAGCAAGCCAGATATGAGAGCCAGCGAGCCAGACATGAGCGCAAGCGAGCGAGCCAGATATGAGAGCGAGCGAGCCAGATATGCGAGCGAGCGAGCCAGATAAGAGAGCTAGCCAGACAATAGAGCAAGCAAGCGAGCCAGATATGCGAGCGAGCCAGATAAGAGAGCGAGCCAGACATGAGAGCAAGCGAGCTAGCCAGATATGAGAGCAAGCGAGCAAGCCAGATATGAGAGCGAGACAGATAAGAGGGCGAACCAAACAAGAGAGCAATCGAGCGAGCCAGATATGAGAGCGAGCAAGCCAGACATGAGAGCAAGCTAGCGAGCAAGATATGAGAGCGAGCGAGCCAGATATGAGAGCGAGCAAGCCAGACATGAGAGCAAGCTAGCGAGCAAGATATGAGAGCGAGCGAGCCAGACATGAGAGCAAGCGAGCAAGCCAGATATGCGAGCGAGCCAGAAATGCGAGCGAGCGAGCCAGATAAGAGAGCGAGCCAGATAAGAGAGCGAGCCAGACAAGAGAGTAAGCAAGCTAGCCGGATATGAGAGCAAGTGAGCGAGCCATATAAGAGAGCAAGCCAGACAAGAGAGCAAGTGAGCGAACCAGATATGCGAGCGAGCCAGATAAGAGAGCGAGCCAGACATGAGAGCAAGCGAGCGAACCAGATATGAGAGCAAGCGAGCAAGCCAGATATGAGAGCGAGACAGATAAGAGAGCTAGCCAGACAAGAGAGCAAGCGAGCGAGCCAGATATGCGAGCGAGCCAGATAAGAGAGCGAGCCAGATATGAGAGCAAGCGAGCGAGCCAGATATGAGTGCAAGTGAGCAAGCCAGATATGAGAGCGAGACAGATAAGAGGGCGAACAAGACAAGAGAGCAATCGAGCGAGCCAGATATGAGAGCGAGCCAGACATGAGAGCAAGCTAGCGAGCAAGATATGAGAGCGAGCAACCCAGATATGCGAGCGAGCGAGCCAGATAAGAGAGCGAGCCAGATATGAGAGCAAGCGAGCCAGATAAGAGAGCGAGCCAGACATGAGAGCAAGCGAGCGAGCCAGATATGAGAGCAAGTGAGCAAGCCAGATATGAGAGCGAGACAGATAAGAGGGCGAACCAGACAAGAGAGCAATCGAGCGAGCCAGATATGAGAGCGAGTGAGCCAGACATAAGAGCAAGCGAGCGAGCAAGATATGAGATCGAGCGAGCCAGATATGCGAGCGAACCGGATAAGAGAGCGAGTCAGACAAGAGAGCAAGTGAGTGAGCCAGATATGAGAGCAAGTGAGCGAGCCAGATATGCGAGCGAGCAAGCCAGATAAGAGAGCGAGCCAGACAAGAGAGCATGCGAGCGAACCAGATATGCGAGCGAGCGAGCCAGATAAGAGAGTGAGCCAGACAAGAGAGCAAGCGAGCGAGCCAGATATGCGAGCGAACGAGCCAGATATGAGAGCAAGCGAGCCAGACATAAGAGCAAGCGAGCAAGCCAAATATGAGAGCGAGCCAGACATGAGAGCAAGTGATCGAGCCAGATATGAGAGCGAGCGAGCCAGACAAGAGAGCAAGTGAGCGAACCAGATATGCGAGCGAGCCAGATAAGAGAGCGAGCCAGACATGAGAGCAAGCGAGCGAACCAGATATGAGAGCAAGTGAGCAAGCCAGATATGAGAGCGAGACAGATAAGAGAGCTAGCCAGACAAGAGAGCAAGCGAGCGAGCCAGATATGCGAGCAAGCCAGATAAGAGAGCGAGCCAGATAAGAGAGCGAGCCAGACATGAGAGCAAGCGAGCGAGCCAGATATGAGAGCAAGTGAGCAAGCCATATATGAGAGCGAGACAGATAAGCGGGCGAACCAGACAAGAGAGCAATCGAGCGAGCCAGATATGAGAGCGAGCGAGCCAGACATGAGAGCAAGCTAGCGAGCAAGATATGAGAGCGAGCGACCCAGATATGCGAGCGAGCGAGCCAGATAAGAGAGCGAGCCAGATATGAGAGCGAGCGAGCCAGATAAGAGAGCGAGCCAGACATGAGAGCAAGCGAGCGAGCCAGATATGAGAGCAAGTGAGCAAGCCAGATATGAGAGCGAGACAGATAAGAGGGCGAACCAGACAAGAGAGCAATCGAGCGAGCCAGATATGAGAGCGAGTGAGCCAGACATAAGAGCAAGCGAGCGAGCAAGATATGAGAGCGAGCGACCCAGATATGCGAGCGAGCTAGCCAGATAAGAGAGCGAGCCAGATATGAGAGCGAGCGAGCCAGATAAGAGAGCGAGCCAGACATGAGAGCAAGCGAGCGAGCCAGATATGAGAGCAAGTGAGCAAGCCAGATATGAGAGCGAGACAGATAAGAGGGCGAACAAGACAAGAGAGCAATCGAGCGAGCCAGATATGAGAGCGAGCCAG